>NC_134884.1:13226550-13256550 GCF_041734735.1 Babylonia areolata
TGATATTGATGGACATTTGCCGTCAGACTGATATTAAATGGACATTTGCCGTCAGACTGATATTGATGGACATTTGCCGTCAGACTGATATTGATGGACATTTGCCGTGAGACTGATATTAAATGGACATTTGCCGTGAGACTGATATTGATGGACATTTGCCGTGAGACTGATATTGATGGACATTTGCCGTGAGACTGATATTAATGGACATTTGCCGTGAGACTGATATTGATGGACATTTGCCGTCAGACTGATATTGATGGACATTTGCCGTCAGACTGATATTGATGGACATTTGCCGTCAGACTGATATTGATGGACATTTGCCATCGCCATCAGACTGATTTTTTCCCCCCATATACCACCGAATTCTCTGACGGCACAGAAATGTGAAGACTTAGATGTGATGTGATGCAAGTCCTATTAAAGCTTGCTCGACAGAATTGTTTCGCATTTGCAGGAGCGTTTTTGTAGTTGATTTTTTTTTTTACCTGATCGATTTTTTATGAAAAATAGTGTGTGTTTAAATAATTATGTGTGTGTGTGTATGTTTGTGGTGTGTGTGTGTGTGTGTGTGTGTGTGTGTGTGTGTGTGTGTGTGTGTGTCCAGCCGTGGTGTTCCAGGTGTGCATCCAGAACCGCTACAAGCTGAACAAGAAGTTCCGGAAATGGCTGACCCTCTCCCAGGCCGAAGGGGCCGACTCCACTGTCAGGGCCATGGTTGGTCAGGCCAAGGTACGGTACAGTGGTCAGCAGTGGTGTCACTGTGTGTGTGTGTGTGTGTGTGATGTGGTGAGGCATGGTTGGTCAGATCAGGGTACGGAACGGTCATCAGCGGTGTCACTGTGTGTGTGTGTGTGTGTGTGTGTGTGTGTGTGTGTGTGTGTGCGTGTGTGTGTGTGTGTGTGTTTGATGTGGTGAGCCATGGTTGGTCAGATCTGGGTACGGAACGGTCATCAGCGGTGTCACTGTGTGTGTGTGTGTGTGTGTGTGTGTGTGTGTGTGTGTGTGTGTGTGTGATGTGGTGAGGCATGGTTGGTCAGATCAGGGTACGGAACGGTCATCAGCGGTGTCACTGTGTGTGTGTGTGTGTGTGTGTGTGTGTGTGTGATGTGGTGAGGCATGGTTGGTCAGATCAGGGTACGGAACGGTCATCAGCGGTGTCACTGTGTGTGTGAATCGGATAAAATGATAGAATAGACTGTGATGAATGAATGATATCGATACTTCAACAGCGCCTATCCTCGTTCGGAGACCAAGCTGTAAGTGATTTACAAACACGGGGTCATTTGCACAACAGGCTGCCTACCTGGGTAGACTGAGCCAACTGGAAGCTGCCACTGGGCGCTCATCATTCGATTCCTGTGTCATTCAATCAGATTTCAGGCACGCACACATACACACTCAGACAGAAATGCAACATTTTGCATGCATGACCGTTTTGTTTATTTACGCCGCCATGTAGGCCGCCATACTCCGTTTCCGGGGGTGTGCATGCTGGGTATGTTCCTGTTTCCATAACCCAACGAACGCTGGCATGGATTATAGGATCTTTAACGTGCGTATTTTGATCTTCTGCGTGCGTATACACACGAAGGGGGTTCAGGCACAAGCAGGTCTGCACATATGTTGACCTGGGAGATCGGAAAAATCTCCACTCTTTACTCACCAGGCACCGTTACCGAGATTCGATCTCGGGACCCTCAGATTGAAAGTCCAACGCTTTAACCACTCGGTTGAAAATGATAAATGTTAATGTCACGAAACCTTAAGATTTATAAGACACAATAACATAGGTAGATAAATGAATAATAATCAACGTCATTGATTGGAACAGTAATTATAAACAATTTTTCCTCAGTCTTGTTTGCATATATATATATACATCATCTATTAGGAACAACTGACTGGGAATATTTCCTGCGTTATTCGAATTTTGAATATCTTTTATAAATTGTTTCCTTAAGGCTTTATATTTAACACAATGATCAAGAAGGTGGATTCCGTCTTCCAATATGTTGCAATTGCTACACAATCTGTCTTCTCGTGGAATCTGAAATATCTCCCCTTTTCACTCTTTAGGTCATGTATGCTTATTCTATTTTGTTTATACCTGTCTGTGTTTGTTTTCTGATATATTCAAAAGATAGGTTTCAGCTAGGTCCTCTGCCATAATCGTGCTGTAAAGTTTAAATTTTGATTGTTTTTTTTTTCTTTTATCTTTCCAGTATCTAATAAAATCATTTTCTTTCTTTCTTTCTTTCTTTTTTTTTATATAGATAACTCATATAGCATCTTTGCGCTAAATGTTTTTTTTTCCCCAAATGTATCAAGGCATATGATCTCGAGTATCTTCTAACAAATATTAATCATGAAGAAGTTGTGTGTGGAGGTTGTGGGTGGGTTGGGGGGGGGGGGGGGGTTGTGTGTGTGCCTGTGTGTGTGGTGAGCGTGTCTGTGTCTGTGTGTCTGTGCGAATGTCGGTACGGCTTGCATGCAGGACAATATAAAAGGAACTGTAAAAAAAAGAAAAAAAGAAGAAGAAAGGTTGTCTCTTGATGTGGGCTCACGAGCACAGCCCACTTCATCAAGCAGTGTGGGGTCTGTCTCCCCCTTCATCAAGCAGTGTGGGGTCTGTCTCCCCCTTCATCCAGCAGTGTGGGGTCTGTCTCCCCCTTCAAGCAGTGTGGGGTCTGTCTCCCCCTTCATCAAGCAGTGTGGGGTCTGTCTCCCCCTTCATCAAGCAGTGTGGGGTCTGTCTCCCCCTTCATCCAGCAGTGCGGGGTCTGTCTCCCCCTTCATCAAGCAGTGTGGGGTCTGTCTCCCCCTTCATCAAGCAGTGTGGGGTCTGTCTCCCCCTTCATCAAGCAGTGTGGGGTCTGTCTCCCCCTTCATCCAGCAGTGCGGGGTCTGTCTCCCCCTTCATCAAGCAGTGTGGGGTCTGTCTCCCCCTTCATCAAGCAGTGTGGGGTCTGTCTCCCCCTTCATCAAGCAGTGAGGGGTCTGTCTCCCCCTTCATCAAGCAGTGTGGGGTCTGTCTCCCCCTTCATCAAGCAGTGCGGGGTCTGTCTCCCCCTTCATCAAGCAGTGCGGGGTCTGTCTCCCCCTTCATCAAGCAGTGTGGGGTCTGTCTCCCCCTTCATCAAGCAGTGTGGGGTCTGTCTCCCCCTTCATCAAGCAGTGTGGGGTCTGTCTCCCCCTTCATCAAGCAGTGTGGGGTCTGTCTCCCCCTTCATCAAGCAGTGTGGGGTCTGTCTCCCCCTTCACAGCACTCTCTGCAGCCCTACACTCCGGTTCATGTTCCCTCGCTGTTAATGACAGCTTCTGGGGACAAACCTCTTCACGTGGTTGGCGTTGTGTTGGTCTCCTCACTTACGATGCACTTCACCTTTCCATTCACTGACCCCCCCCACCCCCACCCCACCTCACGTCCCCTTTATATTTTCATGTATCGACAGTACATGTAGAACTGTTTACTGTACATGGTAGTAGATCACACAAAAACCGTACTTTCCAGCAGATAAAAATATAGTCACCCACACGTAGTTTTCGGGAATCTCCCAGTTCCCTCCAGCGACGTTGACTGACCGGGCTGGCTTAAGTTCACTACTTGTACTGTCAGCGTGTGCAGGTTTCAGTTCTCTTTTCATCTGAATGTCCCCCCCCCCCAGCCCCCCCCCCCCCCCCCATACTGACTCTCTCTCTCTCTCTCTCTCTCTCTCTCTCTCTCATTTTTTGTTGTTGTAAAATATGACTCTCAACGCAGAAGTGACTTGATGATGAAGGCACTCTTTTTGATGTTAACATCTGATGAACGCCAATCCAGTTACCTACCGATTGAAAAAATATCCCCCCCAAAAAAAAAACAACAAAAAAACAACAACAACAACAAAAAACAAAACAACAAACAAACAAAAAACAAAAACAAAAAAAACAACAATAAAAGTTGTCTTTTTAGTGAAACTTTGATAATGGCCTAGAGTGTGTGAATCCAAATAATTAACGATTGGCACAAAAGATAACAGTAATAATGATTATGATGAAGAAGAAGACGATACTAACAATAACTGTAGTAATTTGCACACACATACACAGTCGGTTGATTTTGTACATTCGCACATGCAGAACATGCGAATTAATCTCTGGGATACAAGCACATCAATGCACAGAAATAATGGTAAATGGTTTTTGACCAAGAGACTCCATAATTTTAAGCATCTTTTTTTGAAAAAAGAAAGACAAGAACTGCTGAACTGTTCAAGATGTGATCAACAAGAAAAGGGCAACAGTGTGCATCTGCTCCTAATTAGTAAAGAAAGAAAGAAAAAAAGAAGAAGAAAGAAAAAGGAATAAATCTTTCTACTGCTAGAGGAAATTAGCAGTGGCACCAACATGTCTGCTGCCTCGTGGCTCCAGAGGAGATGTCATGTCGATATTGACTGCTGTCCGCGGATGGCTTTACTGCTGGTCCCAGTCCCTGCACACAGTGTGTGGCCATGCTGTGGGGAGGTGAAGCAATCTGTGGCCATGCTGTGGAGTGGGGAGGTGAAGCAATCTCTCTGTGGCCATGCTGTGGGGTGGGGAGGTGAAGCAATCTCTCTGTGGCCATGCTGTGGAGTGGGGAGGTGAAGCAATCTGTGGCCATGCTGTGGAGTGGGGAGGTGAAGCAATCTCTCTGTGGCCATGCTGTGGGGAGGTGAAGCAATCTCTCTGTGGCCATGCTGTGGAGTGGGGAGGTGAAGCAATCTCTGTGGCCATGCTGTGGGGAGGTGAAGCAATCTGTGGCCATGCTGTGGGGAGGTGAAGCAATCTCTCTGTGGCCATGCTGTGGGGTGGGGAGGTGAAGCAATCTCTGTGGCCATGCTGTGGGGAGGTGAAGCAATCTGTGGCCATGCTGTGTGGTGGGGAGGTGAAGCAATCTCTGTGGCCATGCTGTGGGGTGGGGAGGTGAAGCAATCTCTCTGTGGCCATGGTGTGGGGTGGGGAGGTGAAGCAATCTCTCCGTGGCCATGCTGTGGGGAGGTGAAGCAATCTCTCTGTGGCCATGCTGTGGGGTGGGGAGGTGAAGCAATCTCTCTGTGGCCATGCTGTGGAGTGGGGAGGTGAAGCAATCTCTCTGTGGCCATGCTGTGGAGTGGGGAGGTGAAGCAATCTCTCTGTGGCCATGCTGTGGGGTGGGGAAGGGAAGCAATCTGTGGCCATGCTGTGGGGTGGGGAAGGGAAGCAATCTCTCTGTGGCCATGCTGTGGGGTGGGGAGGTGAAGCAATCTCTCTGTGGCCATGCTGTGGGGTGGGGAGGTGAAGCAATCTGTGGCCATGCTGTGGGGTGGGGAGGTGAAGCAATCTCTCTGTAGCCATGCTGTGGGGTGGGGAGGTGAAGCAATCTGTGGCCATGCTGTGGGGTGGGGAAGGGAAGCAATCTCTCTGTAGCCATGCTGTGGGGTGGGGAGGTGAAGCAATCTGTGGCCATGCTGTGGGGTGGGGAGGTGAAGCAATCTGTGGCCATGCTGTGGGGTGGGGAGGTGAAGCAATCTCTCTGTGGCCATGCTGTGGAGTGGGGAGGTGAAGCAATCTCTCTGTGGCCATGCTGTGGGGTGGGGAGGTGAAGCAATCTCTCTGTGGCCATGCTGTGGGGTGGGGAGGTGAAGCAATCTGTGGCCATGCTGTGGAGTGGGGAGGTGAAGCAATCTCTCTGTGGCCATGCTGTGGGGTGGGGAGGTGAAGCAATCTCTCTGTGGCCATGCTGTGGGGTGGGGAGGTGAAGCAATCTCTCTGTGGCCATGCTGTGGAGTGGGGAAGGGAAGCAATCACACAGCACTGTGCTGTGTGCCCTTTGTCTTCATGCTGACCTGCACGGTTGGATGGTTGGTTGGTTGGTTGGTGTGTACGTCAGTCAGTCAGCCAGTCAATTAGTCAATTGAGCAAAGGAGTTCGTTTGTTCGTTCGTTCGTTCTGCAGTCAGTTGGATGTGTCACTTCATTCCTCCGTTCATTTGTTCTTTCGCCAGTCCGTTCATTGCTTCGCTCATCGGTAAATTGGTTGGGGACTTAGTTAATTACTTGCTTACTTCTTTTCTTCTTTTTTTCTATTTCCGGCTGTCAGACAGTCCAGCTCCAAAACGCTGCAGGCTAATGTATTAATGTATGGCCACATTTTTCACTTACACCAGAGCTGTTATTACTAAGTCAGCCAGAGATAAGTTAAGATTCCGGCAAGGTTCCAGAATATCGGAAGTATTCCCAGTGCGTGCTGAGTGAAAGGTGGGCGAGGGCAGATTTATCTCTAAATAGCTTCACTGGATTTGGTTAGTGAAGTGAAATAGCACTTTTTAAATACTTTTCTTTCTAATAATAAAAAAAAAACCCAGCTTCAGTGACCTCAGTGCAAACTGGGTTTCCTCTTAAACAGAGACGAAGCCCGTAGAGTGCTTTCTCTCTCTGCTTCTGTATCTCACTCCCCCTCCCCCCTCTCTCCCTCTTTCTCTCATTCTCTATTGTCGTTTTGTTGTTGTTGTTTTAAATCTGGACATGGTTCTTAGTAATCCTTCACAACGGACAGTGACTTAATGAATAAAGTAGTGCCAGTCCCTCTGTCTCTTTCCAACATTCTCTCTCCTCTCCCTCTTTCCCTCTCTTTCATCCTCTCTCTCCCCCATCTCTCTCCACCCCTCTCTCCTCTCCCCTTTCTCTCCCTCTCTCCGTCCTAAACCAAATCTATTCATCTTCATCAAAACCCCTCATTCCTAAAAGTGTGCAACTCCAAAGGGTTTTATATATATACTTTTTTAACAACAACAACAAAAACCAGCCATCCCCCCAGCACACGGTAACTTTATCGTCGTTATCTGATGTCTGGCAGGACTTTTGCCTGGCGTCACAAATTCTCTGGGGCTGGTTACGGTGCTTGCTTCTTTTTTCACTTCACGTCGAAGAGCGATCGCGCGGAAGAGTTTACAGTTGGTGAGGATGGGGACGGGGCGAGGGGAGTGAGGGGGTGCGGGTGGAATGGTGTGGGGAGTAGGGGAAGGGAGGGTGTTGGTTGGGGCGGGGGGGTGGGGGGGGGGCAGAGGGCACTTCGTGCGATTGATTGAAGTCAACAACTCAGGTCTTCATGTCTTCTTCCCACCCTCAGCTCTCTCCTCTGTCAGCAGCAACCTATTGGAGAGGCGTGATATTTGCCCTGAACCTACACGGTGAGCCAGCTCCGGCTGCTACATCCTCAGATCCGCTCCGTCAAGGGGACGGAGGTTAAAAGGTAGGGCGAAATTCCCAACTAGCTCCCCTCGGTCCGTCTTGGAATTCGAATACGGAAAAAAATGACTGTTTATGGTTTGAAGTTGTTCAGTAAGCAAGGAAACACTTGGGGGAAAATCGTCAGTTTGTTAATTTTTGCTCTGCGGCGGAGAGGTTAGCCAAGCAAACTGATGACATAAAAGATTTGGAGGTTCGTGATATTGTTGGTAAACTACTTGATGTACGACTTTTCAGTTCCCTATCAGCTCCTATCCAAAGACGACACCTGTTGTGGGTTAATGGGAGAAAACAGTGTAGCTTCACCACCCACTTCAGAAGGGATGCAGTTTTGTGAGCGTAGCTCAGATTTCGTAACAAACACTGCAGGTGTCTGCATCTGTCGGACCCGAAAGACGCCAAGATGAAAACAGCGGGGTGCTGTCTGTCACGTAGCCTCAGTCCCAAGAAAATCACAACATCTGTGGCAACATCTATGTTCTGCTCATCTTCATCGATCATGATAAGCACGCATGCATGCACCCGCGCGCGCGCACGCGTGCACACACACACACACGAACACGCGCGCGCGCGCGTACACACACACACACACACACACACACACAAATACAAACGAACACACCCGCGCGCGAGCGTGCACACACACACACACGAACATGCGCGCGCGTGTACACACACACACACACACACACACACACACACACACACACACACACACACACACACACCAGTGCTCACATGTTCCCATTTCCCGATGGAAGGTATTGTCTTCCACCTCCCTCCCCTACCGGCAAAGATTGAGATGTGGTCTGAAGACTAGCCTTTCATAAGACAAGACACGCAACACCACGTGTGCACTGCGCACGTAGCGTTTGCTACCTGATCCATGACAATGACATCATCAGCACCATCTGCTTCATCATCATCATTATCATTATTATAATCATTATCATTGTTATTATCGTCATCACTGTTATGATTATCATTGTTATCATTATTATCATCGTCATCGTCGTCGTCGTCACCATCATATTTATTATTGCTATCATTGTTAGTAGTAGCAGTGGTGGTAGTAGTAGTAGTAGTTTTTATTAACAAGTACAAACAAAGAACAAAACACTGGAGGTCGCGCAACATTCTCTGTGGTGGTCTTCTGCTGTTTGTTGAACATTGAGGACATCGCACAGAAAATGCACTGTGGGTGCATGGAGGGGGGAGCGGAAGTGGGGGGGTGGGTAGGTGGGTGTTCTGGAGGGGCAGACTGACGATGTATGCGCAGTTTGCTACTCTCTGTCTCTGTCTCTCAATGTGGGATTCATTCGTTCCCGCTCCAGAGCAAACTTCCTTCCAGGAAGCGGAACAACCGTTCTTTGGAGTTTCCGTTCATTACCGCTACACTAGGGGAAGAAATGTCAGTGGCATTTTTTGTGATAACAATACCCCCTTCGCCCACCCCACAATGTCCTCCCGACTCCCTACCCCCCATTGCAAGACTCTCGCTCACTTAGATACTGTTGGGGTCTTTCTCTCTTTTTATGTGAGAATCCGCCTTTCTGTGTGTGAATCAGTCATCGTCCTCTCTTTGATACATCATTTTGATTCATTATTCTCCCCTCTCCCTCCCTCCCCCCGCCGCATCTCTCTCTCTCTCTCTCTCTCTCTATATATATATATATATATATATATATATATATACATGTGTGTGTGTTTGTGTGTGTGTGTGTGTGTGTGTGTGTGTGTGTGTGTGTGTGTGTGTGTGCTTATGTGCCGTTGGAAATTGCTATGGGGTTTTTAAGATCAGGTTAAGCACCAGTTGCAGCAGCAGCAGCAATAGTAGTGGTAGTAGTGATGATGGCAATAGTAACAGAAGCAGTATGTACTTGCAGTATGTCTACCATCCAGAATGTTCGGAGTATTGATCAGCGTAACTATGTAGTCTCCATGCCTCGTGTACACTAACCACCCTTCACTTACCGCAACAGTCTCCATCCCCCGTGTAACACCACCCTTCACTTACCACAACAGTCTCCATGCCTCATGTAACATCACCCTTCACTTACCACAACAGTCTCCATGCCTCGTGTAACATCACCCTTCACTTACCACAACAGTCTCTATACCTCGTGTAACATCACCCTTCACTTACCACAACAGTCTCCATGCCTCGTGTAACATCACCCTTCACTTACCACAACAGTCTCCATCCCTCGTGTAACACCACCCTTCACTTACCACAACAGTCTCCATGCCTCATGTAACATCACCCTTCACTTACCATAACAGTCTCCATGCCTCGTGTAACACCACCCTTCACTTACCACAACAGTCTCCATGCCTCATGTAACATCACCCTTCACTTACCACAACAGTCTCTATACCTCGTGTACCTCACCCTTCACTTACCACAACAGTCTCTATACCTCGTGTAACATCACCCTTCACTTACCACAACAGTCTCCATGCCTCGTGTAACATCACCCTTCACTTACCACAACAGTCTCTATACCTCGTGTACCTCACCCTTCACTTACCACAACAGTGTCTTTTTTTCTTTTTTTTTTGCCCATGCCAAATCAGCGCCTGTATTGCTGTTCAGGGAAAGGAAAGCAATACCCTTCCAGCTGTTCTGTGCTACTTTTTGACAGCATCAGAAAAAAAAAAATCTACATATTATTAAAGGCTGAACTCCATTAAATTCCATTTACTGTTTTCTGAAACGAAACAAAATAATGTTGTCGAAACTTAAGGCCTTCGTCTCGACTTTACGGGTTTCTTTAAAAAAAGAAAATGTTCGTTGTTTATTCATAGGGAAACTAATATTGTAAACTGCGAAGGAAAATGTCTTGTTTGTAGTGTGTATTTGTTTGTTTGCTCGGTTGGGGTTTTTTTTGTGTGTGTGTGTTTTGTTTGTTTGTTTGGGTTTTTTGTTTGTTTGGTTTTTTTTTGTTTTTTGTTTTGTTGTTGTTTCTTTTGTTTTGGTTTTTTTATCACCCTTTTTGGTTATATGGTTTGTGCAAAAGACGCTTTTGTAAATTAATGATGTTAGTAAAATAAGCAACAACAATATGAAACAACATCAAACACGACAACAAGAACTCATACAATGCTGTTCCATTGATAAGCTTCTCACCGGGCATACATGAAACATCCGTGCTCTAATGACCTCTCAATGGCCTGATAGAGAACATATACTGTGTGTTTTGCGTTTGTTCTGTTTCCTCCTGGAAGAAACACACTATACAAGAAAAATTACGATCACATAAATATGAGAAAGAAAGAAAGAAGGAAAGAAAGAACAGGAAAAGAAAGAAATAATGAAAAAAGGGAAAAGAGAAAGAAAAGCAGGAAGAAATCAGTATCAGTATCAGTAGCTCAAGGAGGCGTCACTGCGTTCGGTCAGATCCATATACGCTACACCACATCTGTCAAGCAGATGCCT
The DNA here is from genome assembly GCF_041734735.1 of Babylonia areolata. Taxonomy (NCBI): domain Eukaryota; kingdom Metazoa; phylum Mollusca; class Gastropoda; order Neogastropoda; family Buccinidae; genus Babylonia; species Babylonia areolata. Next base: position 13,237,243 of record NC_134884.1, read on the forward strand.
GACCAGCAGCGTAACCCAACGCGTTTAGTCAGGCCTCGAGAAGAAGAAAATAAACAAATAAGAATTTTTTTTATTTTTTTAATAAAAAAGAAGGAAGAAAACGAGAAAGAAAAAAAGCGAGAGAAAAAAAAGAGAAGGAAAGTACATAAAAAGAAAGAAGGCAATACAAACATTCAAACCAAAGAAATACTACGCTAAAAACACACCTTGAAATACTCCAATGCTTGTTGAGTCTACACTCACTCTCTTTCCTTCTGTAATCCAAGCGCTTGCGCGCGCGCGCGCTCACACACACACACACACACACACACACACACACACACACACACACTTTCTCCCACCCACCTCCGCACTCTCTCTCTCTCTCTCGCTAACACACACACACACACACACACACACACACACACACACACACGCTCGCACACACACACACACACACACACACACACACACACACACACACACACACACACACACACACACACACACACACACCCCGAAGCAAAGCGCAACAAAACAAAACAAAAAAAAAAACAACATTTCACAGTAAATTTTTACGTCCCCTGCACAGAAGCTTAGCCTCTGTGATGTTCCGTTGTGCTAATCGTCTCCACCAGGCAGACTCCAACCCTTCCATTGCAGACGAGGATGCACTCCAGACTGCAACTGCTTAGTGTCAGGGTCTTCCTATAATCGCTCTGTTGGGAAAAACAACGTGTCGTTGCATGTCGACACAACTGCTCAGATCCATCTAATTACCGGTGGTTTGACTTGAACAAACAGCATGCCACGGAGTGTTGGGTGAAAAGATGAAACAAGGTTATGCATGTGGGGATTTCTCTCTCTTTCTTTTCTCTTTGTTTTTGTATGTTTGTTTATTTGAGTGTTTGTTCCTGTAATTTTCTGCCTTTAATATCAAAACCTCATCTTCATGAAATAAAAGAAAGCGAAGATGTGTGGTTATAGTGATTAATCTATACCTTGATTTTTATAACTTCTCTTTTTCTTTCCTTTTTTTTTTTTTTTGTCTTATCTTGGTAACAAACAAAACATAAACAAAAACAACAACAACAACAAAGAAATAAATAAATAAATAAATGGAAGGATTTTTTTTTGTTTAATGTCCCGTCACACATATCGGTGATTGAAGACATTTTGTAAAAGTATTTATGAATACATCTGAGTATTATCGGTTAGAAGGGGTGGGAGATGTGGATGAATGGAGGGTTTGGGGAAACTGGGCAAATGAGGGTAAAAATGTGGGTGAAATTTGAAAGAAAAACAAAACAAACAAACAAACAAAAAAAACCCTCTAAATACAGTTACAGGAAATTACTTAAAGGACTTCGTAAAAGAGAAGTCGTTAAACTGACAAGCGAAACAACTGATAATGAATGCAAAAAGTCAAAAACATCAACGTTCTCAGTCACTTGTGAAGACACACTTTCGTGTACAAAAGGCTTCATCAAGCTACAGTGAAAAATTATATGCTCAATTGTCAGGTTATTAAAGCATATACACTTGACATTAGAACAATACTTGGTCCGTAATGAATTTGATAATAGTCTGAGAGCTAAGCTCAGAATTGGTCTGCAAATCGGACCAAAGTCTGAGAGAGTCAACTGACGAGGTTTTAGACTTGAATTCAAGCACCTGTAAAAGTCTCTATAAATAAATAAAGACTGTGTGTGGGAGACGTTTTCTGCTCGCGATTTCTTTCCCGCCTTCCTGTTGTTGTTTTTCTGTTTCCTGTGTCAAAATCTTTATCTTGTCTTCTCATTCCTGTCTTCTGCTCCGCTCTGTCCCCCACTCCCCGCTAAGAGGAGAAAGATGTTCATTGATAAGCTGTGTTCTTTACCAACGGCGTCTTGTACAATCAACTCCAGAGCAAACAAACGAAAGCCAGTTGTTTCCCCATGTCTGTGTTTACCTCCCTGCACATGTTGCACAAAATGTACTGTGGGATTTCACACTGAACTAAATTTTCTTCTATTGCTATGCCTGTTTATCCGTCTTTGTCTGTCTTGCCGTCTGGTTTGTCTTCGCCTTTGTCTGTCTGTCTGTCTCTCTTTGTCTCTGTGTTAAATGAATGAAAATGCGTAACGTTTTCATGAAGTTGAAAATATAATGAATGAATAAATAAATAAATAAATAAATAAATAAAAAATAAATGAATGAATGAATGAATGAAAGAATGAATAACTAAATGAATAGATAAATAATAAATAAATGCATAAATAAATACATAAATAGATTAATAGAAAATAAACAAATTACATTTTGACTCCAAATCATATCTTTTTCTCTCTATTCTATTTTGCTGCTTTTCTCATTCTGAACTGCACCCCCATGTCACCAAAGCTGACATCAAAAAGTTCAGTTCTCTCCCTCTCTCTCTCTCTCTCTTTCTCTCTTGGCGATACTGATAGTTGGAATTTCGAATCACTGTCCGTTCTCTTACATTAATTTATACTATCATAGTATATTCATCCGGTGAGCTCACTTCGCCGATACTGAGAGGCTACCTGAGTCGTGTGTTAAAACAGCGAACACGTCATGCAGAAACTGACAAACGAAGACAGGTAACTACAGGTGAATACTGCTCAGCGTTTCCTATTGTCTCGCGCACACAGGTGAACAGTAGGAACGTGAACAGAAACGGAGGTGGCGATAAAGCGAGGACCGCGTGCAGCATGCACTTAACTCATGTTGAACCGACGACAACAAAGAAAGTATTGTCCCTGGTTCAGTTCTGTAGGCAAACCAACTTTTGTAATTAAAAACGAAACTAGCAGACACAAAACGTGAGTGGCTTTGCACTGCAATGAAGCGATTTCCCCGGGGAGGGCAGCCTGAATTTCACACTAATAAATCTGTCGTAAGAAAATGCAATGCAACAAGACTACAATACACTAGTTAATGTGACAATAAATAATTATCATGGCTGCTGTATCGACAAGATCTTCACAAGATTTCACAAAATGCCCCTTGACTGCTATGACCGTAGTACACACCGTCATGGTGACGTCACTTATGGCATTTTGAAAGAAGGGAAAAAACTCTAGAAGGCTGAAAATTCAAACATTTGATCCAGAGTGGTATGTCTCCAGACCATTTTCTCAGTAATTAGCCGATTGTTGTGGGTATTGATTTATGACTTGAAAAGCGCTTTTTACTGTCTTTTTCCCGGCAGGTATGGGGTTGAAGGATGCTCCAGTCTAACGGGTTTTAAAGCAAACTGAATAAATGTGTGAAAACGGCATTGGCGACAAGAACATAGACATAATGGTATCAGAGGTGTAATATTCTTGGGAAGCACTGCAATTATACTGCAGGTATACATTTGACAAAATATAATTGTTTAACATCATACCGTCAAAACGAATACACTAGTAGATAGACAGATAGATAGATTGGTTGTTCGATCGATTGATTGATTGATTGACACTTCACTGTGAAGTATTTCATTTCTTAGAAATGGAACATCTCTGCATTTTCGAGCGTGATATTCTTTGTTCTCCATATGCGTTTATTTATTTATTTTTGTATACTTTTTCGTGTGTGTGTGTGTGTGTGTGTGTGTGTGTGTGTGTGTGTGTGTGTGTGTGTGTGTGTGTGTGATTTTCCCCTTTTCAAATCCATTAGTATCGCTAGTATTGCATTGTTGCAGCCAATTCTGTGCACACACTATTATATTGCAGTAATACACTTTATAAGCTTTGTGCGCAATTCTTTGTTCATCACCTTCTCACCAACATTCGTACTCACTGTCCATAACATGAGGGCAGTAACGATGGTCCAACTTTCTAGTGTTGATTGCTGCATTGTATTGTACATCTTAATTAACAAACAAAAGTTGTTTAAATCAAACACTCACGTCAACACCTGGGCGCAATAGCCGAGTGGTTAAAGCGTTGGACTTTCAATCTGAGGGTCCCAGGTTTGAATCTCGGTAACGGCGCCTGGTGTGTAAAGTGTGTAGATTTCTCCGATTTTTCAGGTCAACACATGTGCAGACCTGCTAGTGCCTGAACCCCCTTCGTATGTATACGCACGCAGAAGATCAAATACACACGTTGAAGGTCCTGTAATCCATGTCAGCGTTCGGAAGGACATGGAAACAAGAACATAACCAGCACACACACCCCTGAAAACGGAGTATGGCTGCCTACATGGTGGGGATAAATGAACAAAATCGGTCAAACACGTATAATGTTACATGTCTGTCTAAGTGTGTATATGTGTGCACGCCTGAAACCTGATTCAATGACACAGGAAACGAATGATGAGCGCCCAATGGCAGCCGTCATTCGGTTCTACCCAGGTAGGCAGCCTGTTGTGCAAATGACCCCGAGTTTGTAAAGCACTTCGAGCTTGGTATCCTACCGAGGTTGTATGTATGATAGTCAGTCGTATCCGACTATGACCATCAGAACAGCAGAGGAGGCAACTGCTGTCCCGACTGTCTGAGCTAGAATTTGATTATAGTGGAGAGTGTCTTGCCCATGTTACATCCCCACTCGCTCAGCTAAGAGGGATTGTGGACTGTCAACTAGCCCCCCAGGCTGCAGCACTAAAAGCCCGTACGATTTTACCTCCTAGTTTGAGAGTCATAGCCCTTCACAAAAGACAAAGCTGTAAATGATTTTGCATTGCAATGGAGAAACCATGGTAAATACAGCTCTCACTTTGCTGTTGGCCCAACTGTAAACTTATGTCGGTCGGGACAGCAGTTGCCTCCTCTGCTGTTCTGGATGGTCATAGTCGGACACGACTGACTATCATACCGACCGAGGATAGGCGCTATGTGTGTATCCCTATCAAACCACGTGGCGCTGTGCGGGCAGATGGCGGCGGAGGCGGAGGACAAGGACAACCTGGCGGAGCAGACCCGGCAGCATGGGAAGCGGGTGAGGTACGGGGAGGTGGTGCAGCTCAAACACATCTTCTCCAACAAGTACGTGCACATGAACACCACGCACACCAGCAAGAAGGACAAGAACAACATGAAGGTCAGTCAGTCACACTGCACTCCACGGGGAGGGAGGGGGGAGGGGGGAGATGTCCGCCGGAAAGATCCGTTCTGCTGTTGTTCTGTGTGTGACCGTGTGTTGTGGTGTGGACTGTGTGACACACTGTGGTGTGGTGTGGACTGTGTGACACACTGTGGTGTGGTGTGGTGTGGGCTGTGTGACACACTGTGGTGTGGTGTGTTGTGGTGTGGTGTGTTGTGGTGTGGTGTGACACACTGTGGTGTGGTGTTGTGTGGTGTGGTGTGACACACTGTGGTGTGGTGTGGACTGTGTGACACACTGTGGTGTGGTGTGGACTGTGTGACACACTGTGGTGTGGTGTTGTGTGGTGTGGACTGTGTGACACACTGTGGTGTGGTGTGGTGTGGGCTGTGTGACACACTGTGGTGTGGTGTGGTGTGGGCTGTGTGACACACTGTGGTGTGGTGTGGTGTGGGCTGTGTGACACACTGTGGTGTGGTGTGGTGTGGGCTGTGTGACACACTGTGGTGTGGTGTGGTGTGGTGTGGGCTGTGTGACACACTGTGGTGTGGTGTGTTGTGGTGTGGTGTGACACACTGTGGTGTGGTGTGGGCTGTGTGACACACTGTGTTGTGGTGTGGTGTGTTGTGGTGTGGTGTGACACACTGTGGTGTGGTGTGGTGTGGACTGTGTGACACACTGTGGTGTGGTGTGGGCTGTGTGACACACTGTGGTGTGGTGTGTTGTGGTGTGGTGTGACACTGTTGTGTGGTGTGGTGTGGTGTGGTGTGACACACTGTGGTGTGGTGTGGTGTGGTGTGACACACTGTTGTGTGGTGTGGTGTGGTGTGGTGTGACACACTGTGGTGTGGTGTGGGCTGTGTGACACACTGTGGTGTGGTGTGTTGTGGTGTGGTGTGACACACTGTTGTGTGGTGTGGTGTGGTGTGGTGTGACACACTGTGGTGTGGTGTGGGCTGTGTGACGCACTGTGGTGTGGTGTGGTGTGGTGTGGTGTGGTGTGACACACTGTGGTGTGGTGTGTTGTGGTGTGGTGTGACACACTGTGGTGTGGTGTGGGCTGTGTGACACACTGTGGTGTGGTGTGTTGTGGTGTGGTGTGACACACTGTGGTGTGGTGTGGGCTGTGTGACACACTGTGGTGTGGTGTGGTGTGGGCTGTGTGACACACTGTGGTGTGGTGTGGGCTGTGTGACACACTGTGGTGTGGTGTGGACTGTGTGACACACTGTGGTGTGGTGTGTTGTGGTGTGACACACTGTGGTGTGGTGTGGACTGTGTGACACACTGTGGTGTGGTGTGGTGTGACACACTGTGGTGTGGCGTGGTGTGACACACTGTGGTGTGGTGTGGTGTGGTGTGGTGTGACACACTGTGGTGTGGTGTGGGCTGTGTGACACACTGTGGTGTGTTGTGGTGTGGTGTGGTGTGACACACTGTGGTGTGGTGTCGGCTGTGTGACACACTGTGGTGTGGTGTGTTGTGGTGTGGTGTGACACACTGTGGTGTGGTGTGGGCTGTGTGACACACTGTGGTGTGTTGTGGTGTGGGCTGTGTGACACACTGTGGTGTGTTGTGGTGTGGTGTGACACACTGTGGTGTGGTGTGGTGTGGTGTGGTGTGACACACTGTGGTGTGGTGTGTTGTGGTGTGGTGTGACACACTGTGGTGTGGTGTGGTGTGGTGTGGTGTGACACACTGTGGTGTGGTGTGTTGTGGTGTGGTGTGACACACTGTGGTGTGGTGTGTTGTGGTGTGGTGTGACACACTGTGGTGTGGTGTGGGCTGTGTGACACACTGTGGTGTGTTGTGGTGTGGTGTGACACACTGTGGTGTGGTGTGGGCTGTGTGACACACTGTGGTGTGTTGTGGTGTGGTGTGACACACTGTGGTGTGGTGTGGGCTGTGTGACACACTGTGGTGTGGTGTGGTGTGGGCTGTGTGACACACTGTGGTGTGGTGTGGTGTGACACACTGTGGTGTGGTGTGGGCTGTGTGACACACTGTGGTGTGGTGTGTTGTGGTGTGGTGTGGTGTGGGCTGTGTGACACACTGTGGTGTGGTGTGGTGTGGTGTGACACACTGTGGTGTGGTGTGGTGTGACACACTGTGGTGTGGTGTGGGCTGTGTGACACACTGTGGTGTGGTGTGGTGTGGTGTGACACACTGTGGTGTGGTGTGGGCTGTGTGACACACTGTGGTGTGTTGTGGTGTGGTGTGGTGTTGGCTGTGTGACACACTGTGGTGTGGTGTGGTGTGGTGTGGTGTGGGCTGTGTGACACACTGTGGTGTGTTGTGGTGTGGTGTGGTGTGGGCTGTGTGACACACTGTGGTGTGGTGTGGTGTGGTGTGGCGTGGTGTGGTGTGGTGTGGTGTGGTGTGGGTTGTGTGACACACTGTGGTGTGGCGTGGTGTGGTGTGGGCTGTGTGTGACAGTGTGGTGTGGTGTGGTGTGGGCTGTGTGACACACTGTGGTGTGGCGTGGTGTGGTGTGGGCTGTGTGACACACTGTGGTGTGGTGTGGTGTGGTGTGGGTTGTGTGACACACTGTGGTGTGGCGTGGTGTGGCGTGGGCTGTGTGTGACAGTGTGGTGTGGTGGTTTCATTCCACCACTATGTAATGTTGTACAATACAAACAAATATCTCTCTCTCTCTCTCTCTCTCTCTCTCTCTCCAAACAAACAAAATTATTTCAAAGGATTCGTCTCCATCTCTCTCTCTATCCATGCTTTTCCTCTCCCTCTCCCCACCTCTCTCCTTCCCTCCCTGCCGACCCCCCACCCCCACCCCGTTCTCTGTGTTCCCTCTCCTCTCCCTCATTGACTTCTTTACTGAGGGAAACACACGGAGTGGAAACAGTGAGGGCAGGACATGAGGATGGACTGTCACTGTGTCCATCAGAACAGCAGAGGAGGCAACTGCTGTCCCAACTATCTGATCTAGAATTTGATTATAGCGGTGAGGGACCTGCCCAAGCTACATCCCCACTCTCTCGGCCAAGAGGGTTTTAGGACAGTCGGCACTGGGATAGTTCCCAAAGGCCAGCTAGCCCCCAAAGCTGCAGCACTAAGAGCCGGTGCATTTTTGCCTCATAGTTTGCGAGTCCTTCGCAAAAGATTAAGCTGTTCATAAAATTCCCATTGTGGTGGGGGAAACGTTGTCATACAGCTCTCACCTCACTTTGGTGTTGATAACAACCTGACTGTATATAACTGTTGTTGATGTTGCAGGTGTCCTTGGTGGAGTTCAACGCCAAGAACGCCCAGTTCCGCATCTTGCCGCGCTACAAAGTGAAGTCGGAAGGAGAAGTGGTGAGTGGCCAGTACTGTGACTGTGCAGTGACAATCTGTGGCCAGTACTGTGACTGTACAGTGACAATCTGTGGCCAGTACTGTGACTGTACAGTGACAATCTGTGGCCAGTACTGTGACTGTGCAGTGACAATCTGTGGCCAGTACTGTGACTGTACAGTGACAATCTGTGGCCAGTACTGTGACTGTACAGTGACAATCTGTGGCCAGTACTGTGACTGTACAGTGACAATCTGTGTCATACATGTTCGTTAGGTTGTCAAAAGTTCGAGGAAACTGGGGAAAACCTCTTTTCTAATTGCCTTAAAACCTTGTAAAATATCGCTTGTGTTTGTAAAATTTTGTAAATTTGATGTTGTCCTCTTCGAAATAGTTAAAAGAATTAATACATATTTAATAAATATTAAAACAGCTAAGAGGTTTTTGTCTCTCCGACGGGGCTCTGCCTATACCGGTGTTTTGGGTCACGACTCGAGTGGCCGTCACTGGAAGAGTGAAGAATAGAGATGTCGTGCAGATCCAAGGCAACTTGACATTGGCGGCGATTTGGGGGGGGGGGGGGGGAAGTGGTCGTTTTGATTCGCTTGTACTGCTTATATGACATATATACTTGGCTCGTTCCAGCTATATATCTCTCTCTGTCTCTGTCTGTCTGTCTGTCTGTCACTGTCACTGTCTCTGTCTCTCTGTCTGTCTGTCTCTGTCTCTGTCTCTGTCTCTCTCTGTCTCTGTCCCTCTCTCTTTCTCTCTCTTTCTCTCTCTCTCTCTCTGTGCTCATTTCTAGGTTTCCGTTTCTCTCTATATATCTTCTATTAGTGTACGTGGCGCGTGCACATGTAAGCGCACGCGCAAAGAGGATGCCAATTTTCTGGAATCCATACCAGTTTGTGTTTGTACAAGTCTCCTGTCTGTTGACTCCGGTGATACCTATCAGCTGAAACTGACACGGACAGTCTGGAACAGTCTTTCTGATGTTCTTTGGATGTGGCTCATGTCGGTTTATTGCATTGCGTACCTGACGTTTGACCTGCATGGCTGTGTGCATGATGCTGGGTACAGCAGTACACGGCAGTGGTCTGTAGGCTTCGTTTGGTTGTTGACGTTGTTGTGTTGTTTTAATGGTTATCGTCACTGCATATTAATAATTGGTGATGGTGGAGGTTCTTTTTTCTCTCTTGGTTTCTTTCTTTCTGTGTGTGTGTGTGTGTGCGTGCGTGCGTGCGTGCGTGCGTGTGTGTGTGTGTGTGTGTTTGTGTGTGTTTGCGCGCGCCTGCGTGTGAGTGTGTGTGTATGTTTGTGTGCGTGTGTGTATGTGTATATGTGTGTGTTTGCGCGCACGTGCATGTGAGTGTGTGTGCGTGTATGTTTGTGTGAGTGTGTGTATGTTTGTGTACGTGGGTTTGTGTGTGTGTGTGTGTGTTTGTGTCTGTGCATGCGTACGCGCATGCATTTGAGCGAAGGTGCGTGCGCACATGAGTGTGTAAGCGTGCATGCGCGCGCGCGGCTCGTGCGTGTGTGTATGTGTATATGTGTGTACACGTGCGTGCGTGAGTGCTTGAAGGTGGAAATGCGCAGAAGAAAGGATTTGGTATTCTTTCTTTTTTGTTTTTGTTGCTGTTGTTGTTATCGTTGTTTCTTGCCGTTTTTCGTTTCTCTCTAGAAAGCTCACTCCAGGTAAATGAATTAGCCGTGATTCACCAAGCAGCCGGGAGAAACCCCAGGAACCTCTTTTAGGAACACCACCCCCGGTCCCCCTACCACCAGCACACTTTTAGCTGTTTCCACGCCACGCCTGATCAACAAGTCTCCATCCCTCAAAGTAAAACGAAAGTAAAGGGGGGACAAGGCAAAACTTTAAAGCAAAACAAATGAGAGGAAAATACCGTGGTCATATTTTGATTACGTAAGCGTGTTAACACACCACCATTAATCAATGTTTCCTTTCTTTAATGTAATATTCAGTTGGTTTTGTGTGTGTGTTTTTTTTTAAACAACAGTAGAATAAAGTGTTATGAATGACAAAAATAAACAAACCGACAGTACAAAGCGGAAAAAATAGTGTCATATTTTGATTGCGTTCCGAGAAATGTGGATGAAGCGCTGATGTTTTTAGGTCAACATGCATTTCATTGTACGTTTGTGTTGTGGAAAAGATAAGAATTGAACGTACTCAGGTTTCGTGCGAACTTTTTTTTTTTATCTTCTTCTTTTCATTTGTCAGTGCGACGATTGATTAATTTCTTCAGCTTTTGCAGAGGTTCTCTCTCTCTCTCTCTCTCTCTCTCTCTTTATGCTGCCCCGTCATCTGCACCGTTTCAGTGGCATTACTCCCACCCGCTCATTTAGATTCCCTCATACACGGCCATATCCGGGTTCGTCCATCACAGTTCCAGCGTCGGCAGTCCGCAGGGAACAATCGATGTTAGGTCGCTAGGAGGCCACACACCAGAGGAGACCCTGCACTGCTACTGAGTCACTTCGGTGGTGTTCAGTGGTGCCTGTTCTGATTTAACGTACTTGGGACAGCAGAGTTATTAAATTCGGCACGAATGTTTTACTTTCACATTTGCTCCTGTTTTATGAAAGGTTTGGGTGGAGGTATATTGTATCAGGGAATAGGTGTATTTTATCTGGACAATAATAATTACGAAACACAGATATACACGTGGGGATGTTTAAATTGACTGCCTCACATCCCTGCACACAAACTGTGAGAGCATCACAGAGACTCCATCGTCAGTGGTGTTCCTTCAGTGCAGACAGAGAAATAAACACGGCCCGTGGAGAAAGAAGCGATGATTCCCATCTGTTTAGTTCCGTCGTCAAGGGCCCATTTCCAGGGCAAAAATGTATGTTGGCGCGTTAACACACGTACGTGCACACACGCACACGCTTGTGTATGTGTATGTGGGTGGGTGGGTACGTTGGTGGGTTTGAGATGGATGCGTGCGCGCGCGCGCGTGTGTGTGTGCGTGTGTGTGTGTGTGCGTGCGTGTGTGTGTGCGTGTGTGTGTGCGTGTGTGTGTGTGTGCGTGCGTGTGTGTGACGATTTTGGAAACTCAGGAACCAGTTCTCATTCATTGTGTACTCGGGATTTCTTTCTTTTTAATTTTTTTTTTTAAATAACGAAGCAAGTCACGTGGTCCGTGAAGTTTCTTTTTTATTTTCGTAATTAGTACTATTGCTCACATTCCTTTTATATCAGTTAGTACTATTGTTCACATTCCTTTTATCTTAATTAGTACTATTGTTTACATTCCTTTTATCTCAGTGCTATTGTTCACATTCCTTTTATCTTAATTATTACTATTGTTCACATTCCCTTTATCTTAATTAGTACTATTTTTCACGTTCCTTTTATCTTAATTGGTGTTATTGTTCACATTCCTTTTATCTCAATTAGTACTATTGTTCACATTTCTTTTATCTTAATTGGTGCTATTGTTCACATTCCTTTATCTTAATTAGTACTGTTGTTCACATTCCTTTTATTTTTATTGCATTGATGGGTATGCTGAGAGCACGAAACGAGTTTACCTGGCTATGTGTGTGTGTGTGTGTGTGTGCGTGCGTGTGTGTGTGTGTGTGTGCACAGGTACAACTGTACGACCAGATCGTCTTCGAGAGCGTCAAGTCCCCGGGCCACTACTTCCACGCCAGTGAGGCTTACCAGATTGACCACTTCTCTTACGGGTAGGTACCCCCACCCCACCCCTTCGTCATCCCTTAGCAATACAGAAACTTGGAGTTGCCTTAGGTTCTGCAAAGTAGGGAGGGAGGTGGCATCATGGTTAAAACGTTGATCTGCCATTACAGTGTCTGTCAGGGTTTGGGTTCGAATCCTGGTATCGCCATTTCTCTCAAGTTTGACTGGACAATGAAACTGGGCGTCCAGACATTCGGAGGAGACGATAAACCGAGGTCCAGTGTGCAGCACGCACTTCCAAAGAACCCATGACAAGACAAGTGTTGCACAGTTCCAGAGAAGAAATCCACTGACAGGTACCCCAGTATGTATGTGCATGCACTCCAGGCCTGACCAGGCATCTGTCTAGCAGATGTGATGTAGCCTGTATGGAGCCTCCTTGAGAAACTGAAACTGTGCACAGTCCAAACTGCCCAGAGTTCGACCTTGACCTCACCCCGACAGGTCGAACTTTTCAAGGTTTCAACCCTCACTGTACGAGAAAATGACTTCAGAATGTAGACCTCTACGTGAGTTTTATCGCAAAGATCCGCAGTATGTATGGTAGTCGTGTTCGACTATGACCATCAGAACAGCAGAGGAGGCAACTGCTGTCCCGACAAATGTGGGCTAGAATTTGATTATAGTGGAAAATGTCTTGCCCGCACTCTTTCGGCCAAGAGGGTTTTAGGACAGTCGGCGTTGGGGTGGTTCCCAAAGGCCAACTAGCCCCCCAAAGCTGCAGCACAAAGAGCTAGTGCAGCCTTGCCTCTTTATTTGAGAGTCATAGTCCTTCACAAAAGACTAAGCTGTAAATGATTTCCCATTGCAATAGAGAAACCATTGAAGCGCAGTGGGCTGTTGACTGATGAATTGACGCTACTTTCTGCACTTTGGAGAGTGTTCGCGCCTCGACACTTCCACAAAAGCCAGCAGTTTGCCGAAGTGCAGCACTGTTCGTTGTAACAGAAGGCCAGTCCGTGCGGAATGAGCGAACAAAACGTGCCGAGTGTTGGATGAATCACTGGACGGGCCATTTAGTGCTCAGGTATCTGATGAACCATGCATGTGTGTGATTTGGTGGTCACGATTCATGGAGAGACTGTCATTGGAAAAAGGCGGACGGGGTACATGGGAGATGGAGAGGGTGGAGGGGGTAGGGTGCTGGAGGGGGTCTGGAGGTGGTGGTGGGAGGTGGGGGGGGGGGGGCTGTAGGCGTAGCTACGGGTTTCCAGAACCGAGGGCACTGAGTATGTGTTCACGTCAGCATGGTGGAGCGAATGTTGGGAGTGCACGAGGAGTGTGGCGGGGGGGGGGGGGGGAGGTTGGGGGTCGGGGGTGAGAGATCTTGTGTAGGTGGTGTCCTGCACGTGCTGAACCAGAACTGGCTCCAGTGAACGTGTCCTAACAGCGGTGGCCAAGTGATTAACACTGGGACTAGGAAGCGAGTACCAGTGTTGACGGGTTTGAATTTCTGAACCGGACCGGGAATTTTATTATTTCGTCCACGAAACCTGGCAATATCTTCAGTTTTCCCCCTGAAGACGGAGTGAGCAGTGTTCACAAGGCGTGGACGTTCAGTCCGTCAGTCGCACAGAGGAGTGAAGGGAGAAACGTGCATGTTGCCCCGGACCTTAAGTGGTGGTCATGATGAGTCTTTCGGATGAGAGCTCCCGTATGCAGCATGCGCTTAAAGCACGTAAAAGAGCCCCCGGCAACAATAGTGAAACAAATACACCTTCAGGCAGAAAAAAAGAAAGAAAGAAAAAAGGGTGACATTGTTCTGTGGATATGCGCTTTCCCCGGGAATAGCAGTCAGAATATCTCAAAGAAATCTGTTGTGACAATACAATACAATACAATGCAATACAATGCAATGCCACATCAAGCCATACCATGCAACACAAAATAAATACATTTATAAAGCAACGCAGCACAACACAATACAACCAGTGCAGAGTCCTTTTTGAGGGTGGTGTCCCAAAGGACTCGTTGACTGCACGGACTGGGCATGTGTGCACTGACAGCCAGTGTGAGTCTAGACAGAAAGCAGCACCGCTGAACAGTGCAGAAATGAATGAGAGCGGCTACATCGCGTCTGTCCCCTTACCTCCTGACCCCCACCAAAGAAAAAAAAGAAAAAAAAATCGGACAAAATTAAATGGGCAAACGAAAGCAACAAAAAATGGAAAAAAAAAGAAAAAAAAAGATTGTTCGCTCGCGCGCGCGCGCACACACACACACACACACACACACACAGAAAGAGAGAGAGAGAGAGAGACCCCACAGACGGAACACACGGTTGCTCTTTAGCCAGGTTTTAAGTGAGAGGTGTTCAGTGCACGGTTCGCTGGAGCAATTGATCATCTGGCTCCCTTTAGAGTTCTGTCCCTTTTCTGCTGCTTTAGCTGACCCCCCTACCCCGTCCACCCCCTTTCCCCCAAACTCCCACCCCCTTCACACACACACACACACACACGCACATAATTCTTCCCAACTACTCTCATGGCTTAACATCACAGCATCATCAGGCAGCGCGGCTCAGACCACTTGGTTCTATTATCGTTTGTGTTCTCCATCACTGCATGTTGCAGATAATTGCATCGATATGTCCCCCTACCCCTCCACACTCTTTCACTTTTTTCGGGGGTGAGGGAGGGGGGTGGGGTATGTGTGGAGATGGGAAACGAAGCTGGGAGGTGGGGTGAGGCAAAGGTAATGGTGGGAAGGGTGAATGGGTTAGGGCTGGACGGAGGAAGAGGGTGGCGGAGAGATGTGTGTGTGTGTGTGTGTGTGTGTGTGTGTGTGTGTGTGTGTGCGAAAGACAGAGAGAGAGAGAGGGAGACAGACAGACAGATAGGGACAGACAGACAGATTCAGAGTGAGAGTGGGAGGAGGGGGCGGAGGGGGTATGCGAATGATTTTTGTTGTGTTGTCAGGCCCTTTTGTAGCTCATCCACAAGGGGGACGGGGGTGGGGGGAGAGGGGGAGGGAGGGGAGGGGGGATGTGTATACGTAAGAAATCTAGCGAAATGATGGGGATGTGCGCACTGTACACAACATTCGACAAATCACATGTTACACGAAGACGGAGGTAAAACAAACGGTGTTGTCTGTCGCTTCACACCATTCTCACCGCACAGCTGGAAACAGAACCACACTGCCAAGCCACTTATACCACACCCATATCAGGATTTCCTTTCATGGCACTTTTACAAGCGCTCGGGAAGATGCCCTTGAAGACAGCTCACAGTCCAGTTTCTTGGCTGTCTTCAACACAAGACATTCACTGGCCACAGGCATCTCCCGGCTGTACATTTTCTTGCGTCAGTGCACGCAGTTCAGTGTCATGTTGGGAACTAGTTGGCATCGTTCAGGTCAGTTCTGTCCGTGCTTTGGGGAGCACGAGGACCAGGTCTTCCACCTCACACTTTTCGGCGTCACTCGGTGTGCCTGCACACGTGGCTTCGTCGTGAAGATCTGTCACTGCACGTGCATCTGTGTCACATAGTGTGATGTCAGTGTGCCAGGTCGTCACGCCGTGCGTCGCTCAGTGACAGGGTGCAGAGGAAGGGAAGTGGTCGTCGTTCAGAAACATGTGTATAAAATAAAATACTTAAGGTATCATGACATTGAAGTGTGTGTGTGTGTGTGTGTGTGTGTGTGTGTGTGTGTGTGTGAGAAAGAGAGAGAGAGAGAGAGAGAGAGAGAGAGAGAGAGAGAGAGAGAGAGAGTGTGTATTCCATCCCTGACTCTCGTTATGTGTGTTGTGTGACACAGGGCAGAATTGAACCTGGGGGTGGAGCGGTCCAGCTTCACGCTGATCGGCAGTTACCGGGAAACCGCGGAGCAGAGCCGCTTTGTCCGGGTAAGACTTGAAAGCTCTACAGAAACCGAACGAACAGACAAACCAACTAACCAACCAACCAGTTAACCGAGCCACAGACTCTACACACCAACTGGACACCAGAACACCATGTTATATAAATCACGCATGCTTCCGGAACTTGCATACTTTGAACACGAATAACAATTTAAATAAAAAGCATCCCCCTCCCCCTCGCCCCCAGAACAACCCCTTTGCCAGCTTGTTCACTCTCATCCAAGAACTGTGACGACTTCATCCACAAGGTAAAATGCACGTGACATCCACCCCCAATCTCAGGATTCCTCAAGACCGCCACTCAGACTTCACCCCACTGCAGACAGCCAGAGACCAGGACTTCACCCCACTGCAGACAGCCAGAGACCAGGACTTCACCCCACTGCAGACAGCCAGAGACCAGGACTTCACCCCACTGCAGACAGCCAGAGACCAGGACTTCACCCCACTGCAGACAGCCAGAGACCAGGACTTCACCCCACTGCAGACAGCCAGAGACCAGGACTTCACCCCACTGCAGACAGCCAGAGACCCCTCCCCTTCAGGACGTCAAATGGACCCCCAACCCAGATAGACAGTCCAGACTCTACTCCTTCGAACAAGCCAGGACTCCCCAATGGAACACCAGATGGCCCCCACACCCGGACTCCGCTCCTTCCGGCAATGAATTCTTCACAATACCAAGACTGCAGCACTGAACAACCTAACGTAAGGACACAAGAGTAGTGTAGGCCATTCAGCACAACTCCACCGCAGCCCCTGTCTAACAGAACGCCGGCCAGACTTGATCCACGGACAGGCAGACAGCCAGACGTGATCCACGGACAGACAGACAGACAGACTTGATCCACGGACAGGCAGACAGCCAGACGTGGTCCACGGACAGACAGCCAGACTTGATCCACGGACAGACAGCCAGGAGGCCACTCCCGATCAGCATCCCACAGCGATCTCCACAAGTGAACAACACCATGACCCCAGCACCCAACACTCGACTTTCTGGGTGTGCGCCAAGAGGTCGTTACTCGGAATCTTTTCTTTTTTTTTCTTTTTTTTAACTGAATTTGTTTCACAATTTGGCCATTTATGGTCAGAATCTGATCAGACTATTAAACTCAACTTTCCCCCTGTGCTCCCTGCATGCCTTGCAACAGCAGCAAGCCTTCCCCAGCCCTCGTCAGCAGGGATGTCCCATGGTGAACCCTCACCGTGACAGTCATCATCACTGTTTGTCTCCGCTTGTCATCACCTGGCGTGCACCTTGATCCTCAAATTAAAAAGCGAAACAATAAGAATGTATGGTGTGTGTGTGTGTGTGTGTGTGTGTGTGTGTGTGTGTGTGTGTTGGTTTTTTTACGCGCTGTTTATATGTTGAGTTCTCATTACCTGTTTTAACAGTTTTCCCTTCTTAAGACAATCTATTGTTATTTACCGGAAGTGTGTTATTTCATTTTCAGTTTTGTCCGGTCTTCAACGTACTCAGCAACGTACAAACAGTGTGGTCAGTTTGGTTTGGTGTTTTTTTTTATTCAAGATTCCCAAATGATCTCGGCACGTGTTAAACGAAAGACGTTTGCCAAAATGGTTGAAGCAAACCTTGGGTATTCTAATACGATTCGATCAGAATCAGAATGTGTTGCGTACCCACTAAAGATTCGATCACTGTAGTATCTACTTACTTTGCACAGTAGGTGTGTCACTAGCAATGAAGACACAGAGCAGACAAGAAAGGCGAGTGTACATACGGACAATGAACAAATGTGGAAGATCAACCAGCCCCCGTGGCGAAGTGGTTAGCGTCGCGGACTGACTGCTGGGAGGACGCGTGTTCGAATCCCAGCGGAGGTGGATTTTTCGGCCCGTGGATGGCTCCTACCCAGAGTTAGTGTGCTGTGGGCTTAAGTGAGAGACTGGGACCACACAGTCGAATATCATCCACCTCATGGATGCGTCTTTGGGTGTGTTGCTCTAATTACCTGACGAACACTGCAAGTGTCTGTATCTCTCGGGCGATGTCGCCAGGACATCATTATGAAAGGAAGCGTAGAGCACAGCCTTGTCACGTAGTCCCAAACTAAAATGGACCTTCATAGCAACATCATCATCATCATCATCATCATCGTCATTCTCCTCTTCCTTCATCATTACCAATATAAACAAAAAAAAGTCCCAAAGTCTGTGGCCTTTCATGCCCTGGTGTCATGGTGACCTCAGTTTCGATACCCCTCCACTTCCGTACTTGGAGTGAATCTTGTCAAGGTCTTCAGTGTCGGTAGATTCATGGGGACCTGCCGTTGGAGGGACGTGGTGGCGGTCTCCACGCTGGGAGGGACGCTCACTGAGTCTGGCTCCGCGACTAAGCCATTATTGTCGTCAGTAGGGGGGCTTAGTAGGGGGGCTTTGTAGGAGGTATCCTAAGTAAGTTAAATCAGAACAGGCACCACTGAACACCGAAGTGACTCAGCAGCAGTGCAGGGTCATCCTCTAGTGTGTGGCCTCCTGGCGACCTAACATTGATGGTTCCCTGCGGACTGCCGTCGCTGTGAGTGTGATGGACGAACCCGGGTGTGGCCGTGTATGGGTGCCTCGGAATGAGCGGCGTGGGAGTAATGCCACTGAAACGGGGCAGATGACGGGGCAGCAAAAAAAAAGAAAAAGAAAAAAAAAGTGGAAGATCAGGGCGTCATGTTTTCTGTGTGGGTTGCAGGGAGGGTCTGTGATACGACTGTTCCACAAAGAGCTGGAGGCATACCTGGTGGCTGAGGGACTCTTTGATGAAGTCGTCACAGAAGATGGTGTGTGTGTGTGTGTGTGTGTGTGCTGCAGCCTCTTCGCCTGTTTGACTGCCTGTCTCCTATGAGCATAGCTATATAATATGTCTTTGAGCCATGAAGTTAGCATGATCCGTCTAATTGAATTGTTTTCAACACAGAAATTGTCAGATTTGAAAAAAAAAAAAAAAAAAGATTTCCGGGAACAGATTTAGCTGTTCGTTCTGGATTTTAGCACGCAGATTGAATCCCGCCATCCGTGTGTAGTTTTATATTGTTGAACAAACTTAAATTTCGGATTTTTTGTGTTCTGAATTTGTTTTTCTTTTTGAAGCTTGGTTTTCGGTTTTGATGATAATCTTCTGGCACTAATTCGATGGTAAGATCATTGATGACTTGTATGAACTGAAAACTACTTGTTCGGTGTCTGGCACTTTGTTGTGATGACAGTTATACGGTTGTGTCTGACGCTCTGTGCTATAAATAATGATGACGTGACTCACTGTGCAGTTCATTTCCGCATCCGGGCCATCGACCAGCACCGACCCAAGTCCCTGTCTCCATCCACTTCCGGCATCACGTACTGGCAGATCGAGGCTGAGCACAGCATTCTGGATGGTAGGTGCAGGGTGTGATGTGTAC
>NC_134884.1:13264050-13269050 GCF_041734735.1 Babylonia areolata
TGTGTGTGTGTGTGTGTGTGTGTGTGTGTGTATGTGTGTGTGTGTGTGTGTGAGTGTAAGGGGGGGGGGGGGTAGGCTATATGCGCTACCGATTTGTGGAACAGGCTGTCTGGACCGATCGACCCAGATCGTGTTCAACTTCCATACATGAACAGATGTGCACATGTATTTTTTAGTCTGGGATGATTCAGGTCGAGTGGTCTTGAAAGTATACGCCACAGAGTAGCTGAGTGGTCCTATCTGTGACAATGAATCAGGGAGGAGGAAAACCTCTTTCAAGATATGTGCATTTTGTGACACATGCTATAAATCTCCGGTGTTGGATGTGACAGACGAGGATTACAAGAAACACCAGTATGAAGGGGGAGACAATGAGAGGTCCATGCAGGGTCTACGCTGGGATGGAGCTGCTGTTAGAAAGGCGAGTGGCTCCTCAGTTTGTGTGTGTGTGTGAATAGCATAGAATAGAATACTTTTTATTGTCATAAAACCTTAAAGTTTATAAGACACAATGAAACATAAACATGAGCATATTAAGAAGAGAAACATTCATGAACAAATTTCGCCAGCCTTGGCTGTATTTCTGTTAGAAGGATCACTAGGCTTTGCATTTGGACGACATATATCGATTAGGAATCTGTGTCTGTAAGTATTGTACTTTACACAATTGTCTAAAAGGTGAATCTCATCTTCTAAACTGTTACAAGTATCACACAGTCTTTGTTCTTTCTGTGTATTTTTATATCTTCCCTGTTCGATTTGTAAGTCATGGGCGCTGATTCGTAACATGGTCAGTGCTTTCCTGTGTTGTGTATTTGCTGTATTCTTTAAATACGGTTCAATTTTATAATTTGTCACAGCGTTCTTGTAAAATGCTAATTTAGATGAACTGTCATGTTTCTGTTTCCAAAATTTTATATATTCATTTTCAAGCTTCTTGGATACAGCATGCTTTAATCTTTTAACACTAAAAGTGAACTGATTATTCCAAACGTGATCTAATCCAGTGCTAGTTAATACATTTCTTATGAAAAGTAGCCACTGAACATTTTCATTTGTTTGACGATACATGCAGTGTGTGTAAGTGTCTGCTGTGCATGTGTGTGTGTGTGTGTGTGTGTGTGTGTGTGTGTGTGTGTGTGCAAGCATACATGTGTAAGAATTGTGTGTGTGTGTGAGTTAATGTGTGTGGTGTTTGCATATTGGATTGTGGACGTACTTTTGTGCTTTGTTTTATTTTCATGTCGTGATTTGTATATGTAGGCTATCTATCTATCTATATATCTATACATGTAGGCTATCTATCTATATATCTATACATGTAGGCTATCTATCTATATATATATCTATCTACCTACCTATATGTATACTGACATATATAATCCTCCTAATGTCACTGTGAATCGCGTGTTGCACTATTATTATTATTACTGTTATAATGACAGTAGCAGAAGTTGTGGATGGAGAAAGATGAAGAGCCCAGTTCCCAGCCCTAGTGTGCCTTGTTTGACACGGGAAGTAAGTTGTTGTAGCAGTAGTGGTAGTAGTTTTACCATAGTAGTAGTAGTAGTTTTACCGTAGTAGTGTACTACTACTACTACTACTACTACTACTACTACTACTACTACTACTACTACTACTACTACTACAAATGTCAAGTGATCGGTATGAGGACAAGCCCGGCCTTTCCTTTTAATGAGGAAGTGTCTGGGTTTGTTCCAGTGTCCATTACTTGTGTGCTAGCTGAATCAGAAGCGTAAGCAGCACTGACTTGAAGCTGTGTACCTTGTGAATGGAGAGAGTTACCGCTCTTTACTATTCACTGCTACTACTTCTACTACTACTACTACTACTACTACTACTACTACTACTACTACTACTACTATTGATTATAATAAGAACTGGTTGCACGTGCAGTGCCGTGCAGATGTTGGCCAGCAGTGAGAGTATGTAGGACAACGCCTACACCGTCCAGTGGACAGCCACTACTATTGCTGCTACTACTACTAATGATAATAATAATCATAATCATAATAATCATAATGATTGCCGTGCAGGTGTCGGCCAGCAATGAGAGTATGTACGATGACGCTTACACCATCCAGTGGACAGTCACTACTACTACTACTACTACTACTAATACTACTACTACTACTACTACTACTACTACTACTACTACCACCATGACCACCACCACCACCACCACCATGACCACCACCACCACCACCACCACAAATAATAATACCTGATTGTCGTGCATGTGTCGGCCAGCCGTAAGAGCATGCATGACGACGCCTACACCATCCAGTAGACAGCCACTACTACTACTACTACTACTACTACTACTACAGTTACTGCCACCACCACCACCACCACCACTACTTCTAATAATAATAATAATAGTGATTTTGGTGCAGGTGTCGGCCAGCAGTGAGAGCATGTATGAGGACGCCTACACCATTCAGTAGACTACTACTACTACTACTACTACTACTACTACTACTTCTACTACTACTACCAGCAATAATAATAGTGATTTTGGTGCAGGTGTCGGCCAGCAGTGAGAGCATGTATGACGACGCCTACACCATCCAGTGGACAGCTCCAGAGGACGTGAACAACTTCAACTATGTGGGCGGCATGGTGCCCTTCCTCTTCAACCTCATCCAGGACGTGAGCACCTCTGTCTTCCTCGTTGTTGTTGTTATTAGTATTGTTATTGTCTATTATAATTGGTATTATCATCATCATCATCATCATCATCATCATTATCATCATTATCATTGTTGTTGTTATTAGTATTGTTATTGTCTATTATAACAGGTATTATTAGTATTGTTATTATTATTATTATTATTATTATTATTATTATTATTATTATTATCATTATCATCATCATTATTGTTGTTGTTATTATTTTTGTTATTATTATTAGTAGTAGTAGTAGTAGTAGTAGTAGAATTTATTATTATTGTTATATTATTATCATTATCACTATTATTACTATTATTACGTTTTTCATCATCATTATTATTGTTGTTATTATTTTTATTATTATTGTTGTTTTTCTTCTTCTTCTTGTTTTTGTTGTTGTTATTGTTATAATTGTAACTAATATATAAGTATTTTTAATATTTATTTATTAATAAGTAGTAGTAGCAGCAGTATATTATTATTGTTGTTGTTGGTGGTGGTGGTGGTGCTGGTGCTGGTGCTGCTGCTGCTGCTGTTATCATTAGTAGCAGCAGCAGCATTTTTTTATATTGTTGTTATTGTTATAATTGTAATTAATATAATTATATGTATTTTTAATATTTATTTATTAATAAGTAGCAATAGCAGCAGTATATTATTATTATTGTTGTTGTTGTTGCTGCTGTTATCATTAGTAGCAGCAGCAGCATTTTTTATATTGTTGTTGTTGTTGTTATCATTAATATTGTTGTTAATATTATTGTTAGTGTTATTATTTGTTGTTTAGATCTGAGAGCGAAATTGTTCACTTTGATCAGATGGAGACATTGTTAAAACAACAAGCGTGCTTTATGTAGTTATATGTCATCAGAGCGGTGCTTGTCACTTTCCTCCCACTCAATCCAAAGGTCTCCATCATTGTGCCACTTCCAGAACCCTCAGTGTTTTATTTATCTTCTGGTTTTGGTTTTTTGTTGTTGTTGTTTTTCTGTCAAGCCTGCACAAAACCCAGGGTTGAAATATATAGCGCTGTCTGGGTTTTTTATTTTGTTTTTGTTGGCACCACAAGTTGTGAGTAAAGTACCGTGTTGTTGTGGGATTGTTTTTTGTGTCGTTTTTTTCTCGGTCTGTCGGGCTCAAAGCCAAACAGAACTTTATCCTCTTTCTTTTGTTTTTTTTTTTTATTTTTCTGTTTTTTTCCCCTAATAGTTTCCTTGTCTGTACTGACTCTTTACTTCAAACATGTGAGTAGACAAACATGTACACAGACAAGCAGTTTGAGACACAGACTGATGAACATCTTCAGTGTGTTGCAGGGTGGGTTGGGAAGGGGGAGGGGGTATGAACTGTGTTGCTGCAGCTGCGGTGATGTCCGTTTATTGTGTTACTCTTTTTTGTCACAACAGATTTCTCTGTGTGAAATTCGGGCTGCTCTCCCCGGAGAGAGCGCGTCGCTACACTGAGAGCGCCACCTTTTTTTTTTCTTTTTTCTTTTTTTGTATTTTCTCCTGCGTACATTTTTTTCCTATCGAAGTGGATGTTTTCTACAGAATTTTGCCAGGGACAACCCTTTTGTTGCCGTGGGTTCTTTTACGTGCGCTAAGTCCTAGGCGAACGCGTTACCTCTGGGCCATCACTCCACTAGGTTTCACGTCTGTGGCTGACGTGTGCTCCATCGATCTCGTGAGCAGTGAGCAGCCCCATTTTCACAGAGAAGAATTTTTTAATGCATTCTTCACCACTTACAAATGTTTAGAATGAATCAAATATGTTTGTGTTTTTGTTTTTTATGATGTGTGAAGCCTCATGATATGGTTCAGATGGGTTACTAGCGTTGCAAAAGATGTGTTCAGACTGTGGTATTACTGCTTGTTTCCATTTGTCCTTTCTCCGTCTTCTTCTGCTTCGCCCACTACTCCTACTCCTACTACTACCACCACCACCACCACTACTACTTCATTTTATTCACCCTCTATGATCATAGGCTTCAACTTCCACATTCCTTCGTATTTACGGGTGGGTTATTACGTGTCTGACCGGTTTTATCCTGCCTTTCAGGCCGTCATACTCTGTTTTCGGGGGTAGGCATGCCGGGTAGCATATGTTTATGTTTCCAACCGAAAGCTAACATGGGATACGGGACATTGAGAATGTGTATCTGATGTTCTGGATGTGTATACATACACAAGAACAGGGTTCAGGTACTAGCACAGCTACAGAACGGGGAGATCGGAAAACCCCACCCATAACCCACCAGTAGTTACTGGGATTGGAACCCAGAACCCTCATTTTGACGGTGCACTGCT
>NC_134884.1:13279050-13294050 GCF_041734735.1 Babylonia areolata
GTCTAACCTGGAGACTTTCTCACCTGGAGACTGTCTAACCTGGAGACTGTCTAACCTGGAGACTGTCTAACCTGGAGACTTTCTAACCTGGAGACTTTCTAACCTGGAGACTGTCTAACCTGGAGACTTTCTAACCTGGAGACTGTCTAACCTGGAGACTGTCTAACCTGGAGACTGTCTAACCTGGAGACTGTCTAACCTGGAGACTTTCTCACCTGGAGACTTTCTCACCTGGAGACTTTCTAACCTGGAGACTTTCTAACCTGGAGACTTTCTGCACCTGGAGACTTTCTAACCTGGAGACTTTCTCACCTGGAGACTTTCTAACCTGGAGACTGTCTAACCTGGAGACTTTCTAACCTGGAGACTTTCTAACCTGGAGACTTTCTGCACCTGGAGACTTTCTCACCTGGAGACTTTCTAACCTGGAGACTTTCTAACCTGGAGACTTTCTAACCTGGAGACTTTCTAACCTGGAGACTTTCTGCACCTGGAGACTTTCTAACCTGGAGACTTTCTACACCTGGAGACTTTCTACACCTGGAGACTGTCTCACCTGGAGACTTTCTAACCTGGAGACTGTCTAACCTGGAGACTGTCTAACCTGGAGACTGTCTAACCTGGAGACTGTCTAACCTGGAGACTTTCTAACCTGGAGACTTTCTAACCTGGAGACTGTCTCACCTGGAGACTTTCTAACCTGGAGACTTTCTAACCTGGAGACTGTCTAACCTGGAGACTTTCTAACCTGGAGACTTTCTAACCTGGAGACTGTCTCACCTGGAGACTTTCTAACCTGGAGACTTTCTAACCTGGAGACTGTCTAACCTGGAGACTGTCTAACCTGGAGACTGTCTAACCTGGAGACTTTCTCACCTGGAGACTGTCTCACCTGGAGACTTTCTCACCTGGAGACTTTCTCACCTGGAGACTGTCTCACCTGGAGACTGTCTCACCTGGAGACTTTCTCACCTGGAGACTGTCTCACCTGGAGACTTTCTAACCTGGAGACTGTCTCACCTGGAGACTTTCTAACCTGGAGACTTTCTGCACCTGGAGACTTTCTAACCTGGAGACTTTCTAACCTGGAGACTTTCTGCACCTGGAGACTTTCTAACCTGGAGACTTTCTCACCTGGAGACTTTCTCACCTGGAGACTTTCTAACCTGGAGACTTTCTAACCTGGAGACTTTCTCACCTGGAGACTTTCTCACCTGGAGACTTTCTAACCTGGAGACTTTCTAACCTGGAGACTTTCTCACCTGGAGACTGTCTCACCTGGAGACTGTCTAACCTGGAGACTTTCTAACCTGGAGACTTTCTAACCTGGAGACTGTCTCACCTGGAGACTTTCTCACCTGGAGACTTTCTACACCTGGAGACTTTCTAACCTGGAGACTTTCTAACCTGGAGACTTTCTAACCTGGAGACTTTCTGCAGATCACAATGTTCCAGTCCCATGTACGGACCGGAATTTTTACTCCACCTCTCACCCCCGCCACACCCCCGCCCCCTCCACCAGCCGTTGAGTGGTTGTTCTGGGTGCTGGTCACTCCGATCAGACGATGAACCGAGGCCCCGTGTGCGACATGCATTTACTGCACCGTGAACGATCCCAGGGCAACCAAAGGGTTGTCCCTGACATAGTGGTGTAGGGAGAGATAAAGAGCAGCCCGAATTTCACACAGAGAAATCTGTTGTGACAAAAAGTAACATACAATACAACACAATGCAATACAGTTTAATAGCCCTTTCTGACAAGTGAAGGCAGGGGTTGTGTCACGTGCTGTGAGCGTGGCACTGTAGCGGTTGAGTCGCTTGGTACAAGCAAAGACCTTTTTTTTTCCTGAACACAACTTTGGTGTGAGATAAACACCGTTGTGTACATATTGGGTTCGAGAAAGTTAACACCATTGTTGGCCCACACCTTCTCGCAACTTTCACGCTTTTCTAGCACATTGCGAGATTGCGTGGGGTTTGCGTTGAAGCACAGGGGGCACAGTTTCTCGCAAAGTGCAATAAAGCCAGGGATTGTGAGGAAGTGTGAGGTTAATTAACAGTCTGCACACGGCGTCAAGAACATTTGAATGTGAGACGAGAAAATCGCGATAGGGAAAAACGTTGTCGATTCTGCTGGTAAAATGTTCTTGGTTTTGCTTTTTATTTTGTTGTTTCTTTTATGTCAAAACCTGGAAACAGCATTCAGGTCTTCAATAACGCTTGCTCCTGCAGAAACATGCAGATGTAACATTGTTATATTTTTAGGGAGAAACATTTTCATTGTTTGCACTGGTTCTTTTCGCGTGCTTACAGTTCATAACTTTGGTTAATTACTGTATTATCTACAGATTGCACGAGGTGATTTTCTTGTATCGTACAAAAATTCAGGGGTTTTTTTTCTTTGGGGAATAAAAGCACTGAATTAGCCTTTCCAGTTATCCTCGAGCAGCGCACGTTGATTTGTACAGTTTTGCTCGAGAAAATGCAGCTGTCAAAAAGGCATTTACTCCTTGAATGTTTTGTGTATCGAGGTATCACTTCTTTTGTGAACTCTGACATTTACCTTCATTTAGATAACCTTAGTCAAGGTTGCAGTAAATGTCTGAATTTGTATGATGGCTTGCTGAGTCCTTCGTCACGTGTATGTCAGCATGTGATGACAGCCCGGTGGTGTTTGATTGGTTTAGAAACAATCAAAAATCAAAGTTTAGCATGAAAATTCATCATCGTGAAGGCATGTATATGTTAGGCTGTGATAGTAGTGTTGCATTTATTGTTCAAATACGATACTGATTTAAATTTTAGATTGGAAAAAAAGTTTGTTTGTAATCGTTTTAGCAAGGCCTTTGTAAGGTCTTAGGAACTAACACATTAGCATATGCATACTCTCTCGTCAGAAAATGTGAAACAGTTGCAATTAATCATAACTTTCCAACGATTTTTTTAATTTTCTAGTAAACTAAAATGTTGCACCTAGGAACCTCCATCATTGACTGTTAACTGTATAATTCATTCAATATGCAATAGTATGTGCATTTCACTAACGGTATTTGCAGTAGATGTCATCGTTTGAATAATGACTTTCGGATATTGACTCGAAACTAGACATAAATTGCGGGTCTAAAACTTTACAAAATAAAACGTTTTTGCATTTCTGTCTGAATGCGTTAGACACGTTTTTGCTGTACAATCGTTGGAATGGTGGGGACTAGTCAGGAAATCATATTTACACTTTGAAAACATGAAATTAGTCATATCAGTGACTGATTTGATAACCGTTAAGTCCTCTTGATCGAATTCTGTTAAGCTGCATGTGGTGTGTGGGTGGGTGTAAGAGAGAGAGAGAGAGAGAGAGAGAGAGAGAGAGAGAGATCGATTATGAAGTGCAAACCTCAGATAGGAAAGACAAAGACACACATAGACGAGGCAGTGTATTTAGCTGATATAGACTGTGTATCAGTATTAGTCTTAGTGCATTTGAACAGGACCCTTAGCCCGCCATTCCTCCACACAAACGTAGAGACCTGGCATGCACAGCATCAGTCACCAGACAACACAGCCTGTCTTCTGAACGTTGTCACCTTTGTGCCTGTGGCTGTCGTTTACAAACAAAAAACGCACATTGCTGTAGCGTCGTTTTCTCGCATGTAATTTTTTTTTCAGCACGGTTCCGGCGCTTCCATTGCTTTTTCGAGAATCTTATCAGTCCAAGACTGTGTCAACATACCATGATCATTGTTCCATCGTATTTGTTTGTCTTGATCCTTTTCCGTGTATTTTGTAGATTTATTCTTTGTACGGCATGGATGGAATGGGAATGTGTGTTGTGTAGAACCATGTATCAGGCTGCCTTGTGCCATGGAGTGCCTCTTGTATCTTTAATTCTGTTCAACAAATCGTTTTATGTACACAAGTAGCGCTTCTTTCATTTCTGGAATGTTCATATGTATCTTATATAGTTTAATGATTTATTTGCTGTTTATTTTACCAGCTGGTCAAGTCCGTTTGTGTTTGTATGTTGCTGTGTTTCTTTCGAAATCATATATGAAGACTTTCGATTCAGAAAACATAGATTTCATAGAAAAGTGGATTTGTGGAGGAAATGAATTTTCTCTTGTGAAAGCTGAAAAATGGATAAGGTGGTGGAATCATTCTGAGCCGCTGGCTACTGGCCCCTGTAGAAATGAGAGCAGTGTGGTGTACATTTGATGTGTATTAACCACTTCTTTATACTTTCAAGAGATGCAGCTGATCTTAATGAACAGAATTAATGCACTCCCAAGAGGAAGAGGTGCAAACACAGAAAGGTGACAGATAATGTGACCATGTATAAAGTCTTGTCTTCAAAAAAGGACAACCTTTCACAAGCATACTCTTCAACAGCTGTCAAGAGATCAGTTGTTTTTAAAATTTGGATGCAAGCGTATTAACAATAATTTGTTCCTTAGGTTGTCTAAAAATAAACTGGTTCCTGCTGCGTTAAAAGACTAAATGTTGAAGGTCCCATGCCTTATACAATCGAAGAAGCAGCAAATTTATACTCTGTGTGTCAAGGGCCCGGTATAGGAAGGCGGGGCCCAGTCCTCTCCTTCCATCGTTTTAGCCTTTCTTGAACTATGTGGGTACCCATTACACCTGTTTAGAGTGATGAAAGTCGGAATTTGTTTATGATTATCTATGTGATAGCCGTTTATTCCGTGTCCATGAGTCACGCTCTTGTATGCTTGGCTCGTATAGCGAAATCCGAACTTTTCAATGTGTTTTGTTGTTCGTTTGTTTTGCAATGATCAGCTGGTTGTAGACAGTCATTGTTTTCGTGGTGTTTCCTTTATCAGATTATGGGTATTTCCTAGCCCAGTTTTAATTTTCATCAGTCATAACTTGATTTGTTGTCGCGGTTTACTTACTGTGATTATTACTGATGAATGTTGTTGGATGGCAGGGAATGAGTTTGATGGTAGTTGGTAGATAATTCATTGTTGTGACCTGATCACAGTGATCCCAGCTTGTTGATCATGTTGGTTTGCATAAATGATTTAACATAAGTATTGTTGACTCTATGTTTAACTTGGTTTGCCTACAATGATTAAACATAGACATTGTTGACTGTTTTAACGCAAATTGTGTGACAACATTGCAGCCATGCGCGAATACATGCTGACAGTCCTTGCCGTGTCTGTTGGAAATGACACGCCTTTTGGTTTCCCTCCTCTCTCACTGTTGCTCCCCTGTTATCTTGAAACTCGCAGTTGTAACTTTGCTGAAGTTTCGTCCTTTCCTGTTAGATTTTCTTTGTCTGTAGTCCCCCGAAGTTCGCGTTATTTGTTGTGCCCCCAAAATTCATGTTATTTGCAGTCTCTCAAAATTCGTGTTTATTGCAGTTCATCAAAATTAAGGTTAGAATGGCCCACCCCCCACCCCCCCTCGACCCTCAGCCCCCAGCGCCTCCCCTTTCCCCCAAATAATATTGCTTATAGTCTCTCAAAATTCACATTGATGGGTATTAGTTTCTCAAAATGTGTGTCAATTGTAGCCCCATAGCAGTCATGTTATCTGTAGCCCCTCACAATTCCTGTCCTTACACCCCATGCCCAGCCTACCGCTTAGTCCGTCACAGATTTGAAAACAAGCCAGAAGATAACAACAACAAAACCTTTGGGTGAAAGGGTGACATGTGAGAACATTAACAGGAACACAATGCGCAAAATGAAAACTCTGATCAGTAACCAGCTTGGCTGGGTCAGCGTGATTGATCCCTTTTTAAATGACATTTGAGCTTTTTATATACATCACTGTGTCGGTTCTTTTCTGGTAAAGCGTAAAACACGGTGTACAAGAAATTCATGTGAATGCAATTTCTCCAGTGATAAGCTTCTTTCGATATAGCTTCCATCCCACGTGGCAGTTTTGTGTGAAAAAAACCCCGCAATAATTGTAGTCCCTTTAGACGACAAAATAATATAACTTCGTGTCAGATCAGTTAAGAGTAATGCACGATCATCATGAAAGCATTTAATGGGCCCTTGCAACAGCAGGCGCTTGGCTTGCGCGGCGCATAGTGCTCAATGTCGTCATACCTGTAGACTATAATACAGCTGTCGTTATCAGAGATATCTGTCTGTACCTTCGTCCATCGCTCTCTCTTATTTATTTATTTATTTATTTATTCATTCATTCATTCATTCATTTATAGAGTAGTCTTTTTAGCTAGTATCATTTCAAACGCAATGTTCAGTGTAAAAAAAAAATGTTGTACGAATTCCGTGATGTCGTTATAGCCGGCTCAACTTCCGCCCGTTTTTTAAAAAAAATCTCAGACATTTGATATTTTGATATCTTTTACGAAAATTATCGTGGACAACACATTATTCTATTCATGACATGTTTCAAAACCGAAGGCAAAAAAAAAAAAAAAAAAAATCGATGTTATCGACATTTAGGTTTATTTTTCCATAAAATTATCATGAACATTATGCACCCCCGTAATACCATCACATTGCTCGGTACTAGTCACTTCCCAACACACACACACACACAC
The DNA here is from genome assembly GCF_041734735.1 of Babylonia areolata. Taxonomy (NCBI): domain Eukaryota; kingdom Metazoa; phylum Mollusca; class Gastropoda; order Neogastropoda; family Buccinidae; genus Babylonia; species Babylonia areolata. Next base: position 13,285,589 of record NC_134884.1, read on the forward strand.
ACACACAAGAAAGATACAGAGAGAGAGACCGAGAAATGGAAAGAGGAAAAGAGAGAGAGGGGGAGTGGGGAGGGCTGAACGAAGAACGCCTTCGACTGACATATCAAAATCCTCACCGACATGACCAGTGTCCTCGTGAAAACAGAGAAAGGTGTATCCACTTATGAAAAAGAGAAGAAAAAGAAAAGCAAAAGCAAGCATGAGAAAAGCATCCTTATCTCCCGCCCAAAAAATGAAATTGAAAAAAAAAGTTTTTATCTTGTATTTTTTCAACGCGATGTGACCCCCCAAAACTTGAACAGTGTCAGGGATATCTCTGGTAACGTGGCGGATGTGTGCTTGTGCTTGCACGCTAACCGTGGACATTTGATTTGTTGTTTTTTGTTCTATTTTGTTCGCCCTGTGTCCCCTCCCTTGGGCAGGACCAGGCGGGAGACAGTAGGCAAGTGGACGAGGTAGGCAATGAGTCTGTGTTGGAAGATGGTTGTCTTTGTGCTTTCTGCTTGTCTCCTGTTTTGTCCTCCTCCTCCTCCTCCTGCTTCTTCTTCACATCCTTCCACTTTTCACACGTCTTTCCTCTCACCAGCCTTCCTTCTTGCCTGTCTCATTCTTGTATGGAGGTTATATGGATGGGATTTTGGATGGATGGATGGATGGGGTGGATGGTATTGTTTAATCAATTTTCACAGCCAGTCAGTTTAGAGTGCAAAAGTCCCTTGTGCTGTAAGCACAGAAAAGATGGTGTCCAAAAATAACTGGGGATTCCCATGTGATGTGTAGATAAATGATGGCCTGTCCTACCACGGAAGATTAAGAGCAGTAGGTTCGTGGATAACAGACCCATGATCTGGTCGCATTTCACTAACATAGGTGCTCTGCCTGGCTGGTGGTGAAATGCTACTTTTGTCAGTGAAAGGGTTTTACTATATACACGACAGAATGGATACATGGACGGATGGGTGATATCACTGTTCACAGCAATGACCCCGTGCAGCATGTGCTGAGCCTAACCACAGTGTTGGTTTCATGAAGCACAAGTTAGCTCCCCATACCTCTCCCCATCTGACTTTAGTTCAGATGTAGCGTGGCCCATGTGTCTCAATATGCACACCCTCACCCCTCCTTGGGACTGAAACTGAAGACCGTGTTACAAAACTGGGTCACTTGACTACTCAGTAATATTAAAAATGGCACTGCACAAAAACGAACAACTCACCGTTCTGAAGTCAATGGGTGCTTTACTAGAAGTAGATAAGAAACAAAACAAACTTAAGATGAACGTGGTCAAAGAATTGTGTTGTTTCTAACACAGCTGGTAGCAAGGCATCACGAGGGGCGACGACAATGGGGAGCACAACAAAGAAACAGGGGGGCGGGGGGGGGGGGGGGGGGGGGCAGGGGGGAAGGAAGAAAGAGGAGAACAGACAATGATATTTGCCATGTCAGAATCGTATTTCAAGCAGACAAAACAAGTTTTCATTTGGGTTGCAGCTAACAGCTGCAAATCATTTCGAAGGTAATAAAACCAGTGGCTGAAACCACTAAGGATATAAATTTCATTCAAAAGTTTCAAATGTGCAGTGTTTGTCTATACTCTGTGTGTGTGTGTGTGTGTGTGTGTGTGTGTGTGTGTGTGTGTGTGTGTGTGTGTGTGTGTGTGTGTGTGTGTGTGTGTGTGTTTTCATCATCATCATCTTCTTCTTCTTTTCCTCTTTGAAACACTACTTGGTCTCTGGTGTGTCCATGTCTGTGTGTGGTGAATGGTGCCATTGTTCTATCCGGATCACAGAACTTTGCATATAGCATGCTATTCAGTGTTGTATATAACTTTCAACGGACAAATAACATTTATCACAAGAGATATCAGTGACATTCTCCAACCCCAGCTATCACAGCAATACAGGTCAATGTAAACAGCAGTGCAGCATTGCACGCGAGACGTTTTACATTTATAAAATATGTTCTGATTCTGTATTGTTTTTTATCCCCACCCTCAGTTCTCGCTTTGGGTGGAGTTGTGGTTTTTAAAAATGAATTCTTCCAGCTTGACGATTTTAACTGAGATGTGAAACTGCTGGACAGCAGGAAGTGAAGAAGGCCAATGTTTTTGTTGTAGACGAAGTTAGACCTGTCAGCTTTGCTTCGTTTGGTTTTGGCTTATTCTGGGCTGTTGTTGTCTTCTTGTCGTGTGTGCTGCGCAGGTAGAGTGAGCCTTGATCTTTTGCGTTGGCTTGCTTGTTCTGTTCTGGATGGGTTATAAACTGTGTTTGAACATTTTAATTCTGTCTTCTCACAAGTCTTTTTCATGACATCTTCATTCTCGCCGTCGTCTTCGTCGTCATTGTTGTTGTTGTTTTTACATTCGGAGATATTCGTGTTGGTTGTATGCGTGGCTGTTTTTTCAGTGTGAGTCTGGTTGTAATTGTTCTTTTAAACGATACCGATGCTGCGTGTCTGTAGACGTATTCTTACACGGTATAATTTGTAATTATTATTGTCCCTAATCCTGTCGTTGTTTATAGATTTACGGCCCGTGACATGTGATTTTTAATGTTTCGCAAAATGCGCATATTTTATTGTCCCATTGTCACCCATAGTGATTAGTCTTGAAATGAAACCAGTCAAAACAAATTAGCTTCATTGGTCAACACCCAGTGCCAGAAAGTGTGAGGAAGGAAGTATGGAGGTAGGATGTACAAAAACAGACATGGGAAGGAATGGAAATGTCCAAATATGGAAGCGGAAAGGAATGGACGTCTTCTCAATGGAAAGGGGAGGGAGGGAATGCTACAGGCATGGACAAAGGAAAGGAATGGACGTCTTCTCCATGGAAAGGGGAGGGGGGAATGCTACAGGCATGGACAGAGGAAAGGAATGGACGTCTTCTCACATGGAAAGGGGAGGGAATGCTACAGGCATGGACAGAGGAAAGGAATGAACGTCTTCTCCATGGAAAGGGGAGGGGGGGAATGCTACAGGCATGGACAGAGGAAAGGAATGGACGTCTTCTCACATGGAAAGGGGAGGGAGGGAATGCTACAGGCATGGACAGAGGAAAGGAATGGACGTCTTCTCACATGGAAAGGGGAGGGGGGAATGCTACAGGCATGGACAAAGGAAAGGAATGGACGTCTTCTCCATGGAAAGGGGAGGGGGGAATGCTACAGGCATGGACAAAGGAAAGGAATGGACGTCTTCTCACATGGAAAGGGGAGGGAGGGAATGCTACAGGCATGGACAAAGGAAAGGAATGGACGTCTTCTCACATGGAAAGGGGAGGGGGGAATGCTACAGGCATGGACAAAGGAAAGGAATGGACGTCTTCTCCATGGAAAGGGGAGGGGGGGAATGCTACAGGCATGGACAGAGGTAAGGAATGGACGTCTTCTCCATGGAAAGGGGAGCGGGGAATGCTACAGGCATGGACAGAGGTAAGGAATGGACGTCTTCTCCATGGAAAGGGGAGGGAGGGAATGCTACAGGCATGGACAAAGCAAAGGAATGGACGTCTTCTCACATGGAAAGGGGAGGGAATGCTACAGGCATGGACAAAGGAAAGGAATTGACATCTTCTCCATGGAAAGGGGAGGGGGGAATGCTACAGGCATGGACAAAGGAAAGGAATGGACGTCTTCTCACATGGAAAGGGGAGGGGGGAATGCTACAGGCATGGACAAAGGAAAGGAATGGACGTCTTCTCACATGGAAAGGGGAGGGGGGGAATGCTACAGGCATGGACAAAGGAAAGGAATGGACGTCTTCTCCATGGAAAGGGGAGGGAATGCTACAGGCATGGACAGAGGAAAGGATGGAAGTCTTCTCCATGGAAAGGGGAGGGGGGAATGCTACAGGCATGGACAAAGGAAAGGAATGGACGTCTTCTCCATGGAAAGGGGAGGGAGGGAATGCTACAGGCATGGACAAAGGAAAGGAATGGACGTCTTCTCACATGGAAAGGGGAGGGAATGCTACAGGCATGGACAAAGGAAAGGAATTGACATCTTCTCCATGGAAAGGGGAGGGGGGAATGCTACAGGCATGGACAAAGGAAAGGAATGGACGTCTTCTCACATGGAAAGGGGAGGGGGGAATGCTACAGGCATGGACAAAGGAAAGGAATGGACGTCTTCTCACATGGAAAGGGGAGGGAGGGAATGCTACAGGCATGGACAAAGGAAAGGAATGGACGTCTTCTCCATGGAAAGGGGAGGGAATGCTACAGGCATGGACAGAGGAAAGGATGGAAGTCTTCTCCATGGAAAGGGGAGGGGGGGAATGCTACAGGCATGGACAAAGGAAAGGAATGGACATCTTCTCCATGGAAAGGGGAGGGAATGCTACAGGCATGGACAGAGGAAAGGATGGAAGTCTTCTCCATGGAAAGGGGAGGGGGGAATGCTACAGGCATGGACAGAGGAAAGGAATGGACGTCTTCTCCATGGAAAGGGGAGGGGGGAATGCTACAGGAATGGACAAAGGAAGGGATGGAAGTCTCAGTTGATGGAAATATGTGAAGTGAAAGAAAATTGAAGTATACGAATACGCAAGCCAAAATCCGTGTGTTCAGAAATGGAAACGGGAGGAAGTAGAATTGTAGGGAAACGAAATCGGATGGAGTGGAAGTATAATAATAATAATAATGGTAATTATATAGCGCTGAATCTTATGCAGAGACAAATCAAAGCGCTTTCGCGCAAGTCATTCACACGCATGCATAACTCTAAAACTGGAGAAACTGAAGATGAGGAAGAGGCAGGGAAGGGGAGTTAGTTTGGGAAGAGGTGGGTTTTAAGGCCAGACTTGAAAGAACTGAGTGTGGAGACTTGACGAAGCGAAAGAGGAAGTTCATTCCAATTGCAAGGAGAAAGAACGGCGGCCAACAGTCGAGTGTTTGAATCTGGGTATGCGTAAACAGAGTGGATCCGAAGCCGATCGTAGTGAGCGAGATGGAGTGTAGAGGTGAAGGCAGCCGCAGAGATAGGAAGGTGCAGATTTGTGAATACATCTATAAAAATAGAGTGCTGATCTTGTACTTTATTCGGTGTAGTATACAGGAATGGACATGGAAGGGGGTGGATGTGTACAGGAATGGACATGGAAGGGGGTGGAAGTGTACAGGAATGGACATGGAAAGGGGTGGAAGTGTACAGGAATAGACATGGAAGGGGGTGGAAGTGTACAGGAATAGACATGGAAGGGGGTGGAAGTGTACAGGAATAGACATGGAAGGGGGTGGAAGTGTACAGGAATAGACATGGAAGGGAGTGGAAGTGTACAGGAATAGACATGGAAGGGGGTGGAAGTGTACAGGAATAGACATGGAAGGGGGTGGAGGTGTACAGGAATAGACATGGAAGGGGGTGGAAGTGTACAGGAATAGACATGGAAAGGGGTGGAAGTGTACAGGAATGGACATGGAAGGGGGTGGAAGTGTACAGGAATAGACATGGAAGGGGGTGGAAGTGTACAGGAATGACATGGAAGGGGGTGGAAGTGTACAGGAATGGACATGGAAGCGAACTGAAGCTCTCGGAAATGGAAGCGGAAGGGTGTGTGAGTGAATGGGAAAGTTAGGAATAGACATGGAAGGGGGAGGGAAGTGTACAGGAATGGACAGGAAGGGATGGAAGTTTACAGGAATGGACATGGAAGCGAACTGAAGCTCTCGGAAATGGAAGCGGAAGGGTGTGTGAGTGAATGGGAATGGAGGAGAAGTGGTGTGTCAGGGGATGAAGGAGTGGAAGGGGGGTGGGGAGGTGAGGGAGGGGGGGGGGCAGCACGGAACACGTGACAGGAGGAACATCACTGACCGGGTGCACCAATGATCAGCTCAAAAAGCTAACAGTGTCACGACTTTTCAACAGACAGAAATACTCCGCTTGAACTACGAAGTCTCTTCTTGTCATCTTGGTGAACGGTCGGCCTTCTCGGGAACTGTTGACTGTTACCCACACTTCAGAGGTAAATGGAGACCGCTGGTGGGGTGGGGAGGAGTGGAGCAAAAATGAATTTTCATCACTCGGGACTCGAACCTGACCCCTGAGTCCTCCATCCCTCAGGCTGTCCTGTCATGGGAAGGAAGGAAGGGAGCCCATTCGCAGAAGTTGTACTCCAGTTGACTGCCCTTGTTACTGAGTGCCGGAAAAAGGGAGACCGTGTTGTATGGTTTGGCCTTGGTGTCGTGCGAGATTGATATGGTTTGTGCCTAGCTTTCCATGTTATTTCAGGCCGTGGGTGGATTTTTGTTGCTGTGTGCATGAGGGATGTGGGTAGATGGTTGGATTTGTATTGTAGGTACTGCTCACCATTTTCTGCATCGTTCATCTTGAATTACCATTTTTATTTGTTCCTCACTACTGTTGTCACTGCTGTCAGAGGTAGTCTCACAATCATTGTTATTATTTTACTGTTAGTTTATACTTGTCTTTAGTTCTAATGGTCATCAGTAGTATAAAATTTTAAAAGACCCAGCAGTTGTGGTAATAGTAGTAGCGTTTGATTGCCAGTTTGTAGATCGTTGTCCATGTTAGCAGGGTCGTCTGTTGTAGTAGCAGTAGTAATAGCTGGAAAAGAAGTAGCAGAAACAGTCGCGGTTGTGCTGGCATTATTATTGTTGTCGTTGAATAGACGGCTTCTAAGTTGTCCACAATGTTGTTTTGTTTTTTTGTTTTTTGTTAACTTTGTCATCGTCGTTGCTGTCATTGGCACTACCATTCAGAACTAGGTCAGAGTTCCTGGTGGGGGTTTGGTGATGGGTGGCGGTGTTATGGTGGAGGGTACTGATGATAACGACCACTTTGTTCTCATTATTTTTGTTTACTCAGTATTATTGTTTGTATTATTGTTTTGTTTGTATCAGCATCGCCATCTTTTCGCTATTCATATTATTTCGGGTACAACTGTTTGCCATTCAGTGTTCGGTTACTGTAGATGGTGTAGGTACACAGGCAGCAGGGTGACTGAGGGGTGTGTGGTGACAGGTAGTGAAAGACCTGGTGACCATCTTCCCCGTGCTCAGAGACTGGCTGGCCGACTTCCTGTCACAGAACTGCACCATGACGGCCTCCATGATTGGCCGTAACCTGCTGATTGAACAGGTGCCCCAGTGTGTTTGTGTGGATGGGGGGGTGGGGGGGGGGGGGAGGATGTATGTGTGTGTGTTTGTGTGTGTGTGTGTGTGTGTGCTTGTAACCTGCTCTTGAGAAGGTGCGTGTGCGTGTGCGTGTGTGTGTGTGTGTGTGTGCGTGTGCGCGACTGCTTTAGTAATTGGTTGTAACCCGCTCTTGAGAAGGTGTCCATGTCACGTTGTGTGTGTGTGTGTGTGTGTGTGTGTGCGTGCGTGCGTGCGTGTGTGCGTCTGTTTCCTAACTTTTTTTCATCCCTGACCTGAAAAGTGACCATTTCCAAAGCATATCAAAATCTTTGCTTTATTATATTCAAAACAATCATATAAATCTCCATGTTCATTGACTGTGACAAGTCATTGCCAGCTGATTGTATCACGATTTGGCAACGATAGCTTCTTACACATTGTTGTTAAGTCAGAATTTGTTGTCCACTGATTTCACCCATTTATATAGTTTGCTTATTGTTCTTCTTTGTTGGTGCATATTTGTTTACAGTTCCAATTTACCACTGGATATATTAAAATCAATGGTGTTACTGAAATAACGCTGATGTGTTTAAGTCAATGTTCGTTGTTTAAATATCATAGTATTCATAGATGTCTTAATGTGAACGTTCGTTGTTTAAATAGTATTACAATCGTATTGTCCATATTTGCCATATATCCCCCCGTGTTACCGCCTCCATGTTCCTCTTTGTGCTTTCTGACAGTGCAGTATAAATTGATCCGACAGTGAAGGACAGCTGGAATCAGTGTACAGTTGTCGGTGTTGTTTCACCATGACCCTGTGTACATGCCCGTGGTGTGTGCCTCACCCAGGTTCTGAGGCTGTTGCACCACTTGGTCAAGTTCGGCTACTACATGGACCTGGACGACGTGCGCAAGTTGTTGCCTCCCTTGCTCAGCTTGCTGGACGGTCGACACGACGTGCCTTACCCCAAGGATAAAGGCAAAGGTACTTCGTCCTTTTGCCTTCCCCTCCACACATAGCTGAATGAATTTCTCTTGTTGAGATAATAAAGTATTCTGTATCTGTGTCTGTATCTTAAGTCCACCCCCATCAAAAAGCACATGGGCAAAGATACCTTTACCCTACTACCTTACCCAGTTCTTTCCACGTCCAGCCCCTTGTTTTCAATGTGCAATGTCTCTCCTCACCCCTCACCCCCCCACGCCCCCCCTCCCCGCCCCAACCCCCTCCGCCATCTTCTGTATCCATGCCTAATTGACAGTGGAGACGATTCTTTCAGTCAGTCCGAAATCTCTTCTTCTTATTTTTCTATCTTTATTTCTTTCATTTGATATTTGATCTGCACTGCTAAAAAAAAAAGGCTCT
>NC_134884.1:13299050-13481550 GCF_041734735.1 Babylonia areolata
AAACGAAGCTGATCAGAATATTTTAAAGCTAAACACAGAGTTTTAAAAAAAGAGATTCTAGTGAAAATAGAGACACGATCGAAAGAGTCAGCAAAAATTACAAGTCCGTTTTAAAGAAAGCAGAAAAGTCGTGGAGAAAAAAATGGCACAGAGAACTACGAAGTTTACGCAAAAGCAATTCAAGAGAACTATGGAATAGAATTAAAAAGAAAAAGAAAACATCATGCCCCATAAATTTAGAAGACATGTTTCACCATTTCAGCAACCTCAACGTTAATGATAATGAACATATTGACAGTACAACGACAATGCATATTATCAATTTAGAGAACAATGATGATATTTTAAATGCATGTATTACCGAAGATGAAATTACTTCAGCCATCAAAGACTGAAGAAAGGCAAAAGTGCAGGTGAAGACATAATGAATATATCATTAACAGCGTTCCTTTGCTGACAGAAACATATTGTAAATTATTTAACAAGACACTGGACGAAGGTGTTGTACCTGAAAAATGGGTATCCGGCTTGATATTGCTATTGTATAAAGGCAAAGGTGGTACACTTGACTGTGATAATTATATGGGAATAACTTTGCTCAGCTGTGTTGGAAAACTATTCACTACAGTGTTAAATGCTAGACTGACTGATTATAGCAATGTAAACAATATACTTTCAGGGACCCAAGCAGGATTTAGACAGTCCCATTCTTCATTAGATCAAATGTTTGTTTTGAAATCACTAATTGATATTTTCTCCATGAAAAAGAAAAAACTTTACTGTGCTTTTGTAGATTTAAAAAAAACCTTTGATTCAGTTTGGAGAAGTGGGTTATAGCAAAACTTGTTCATGAAGGCGTGAATGGTAAAATTTTGCGTGTCATAATGAACATGTCTGATAGAATTAAGTCATGTGTGTTTTTAAATTGTGAAAAATCTGAATTCTTTAACATTTGTAAGGGTGTACGACAAGGAGAAAATCTCTCGCCTTTGCTTTTTTTTGTATCTCAATGATTTAGAGTTGTATTTGACTGAGCATAAGAGTCCATCTGTTGATCTTTTATTGAATGTTAACATTTCAGACTTAGATAGTTACATGCGATTATTCGTACTCTTGTATACAGATGACACAATTTTACTTCTGGAGACGAAAGAAGGATTACAACAGTCCCTCAACGTTTTTCACAAATATTGTTTAAAATGGAAGCTAGAGGTTAATGTAAAGAAAACTAAAGTAATGATAGTTAATTCTACAAACAAGATCAATCCTGTTTTTAAGTTTGGTGATGCATGATTGGATGTTGTCGATTCTTTTAAATATGTTGGTATCGAATTCAGTAGAAACGGAACGTTTTACAAAACTAAAAAAATGATTTATGAACAGGCTCATAAAGCTATGTTTTCTTTACTTCAGTCAGCCAGAAATCAAGATTTACCTTTACATATCATTCTGGACATGTACCAATCTATGACTGTTCCTATTTTGTTGTATGGTGCAGAAATATGGGGTTAGGAAAATGTAGATATATTTGAAAATTTAGAATTGAAATTTTTGAATCGCTTGTTCAAACTGAACAGGAATACTATGACCCAAATTGTTTATGGAAATGGTATTTTCAAACTGAACAGGAATACTATGACCCAAATTGTTTATGGAAATGGTATTTATTCTTCAAAATGGATGAGTTGTATCAGACAAATTTTAATAGAAACAGGGTATGACTGTGTTTAGGATGCTCAATTCTTCTCAGAAAGGGAATCTTCCTGCAAGAATGTCAACATTGCTTTAGAGACATGCTCTAGAGGCGAGTAGTAAATGTTTGTTTTATCGAAATTTCAAAAGTGGATTTGGTAGCGAAAATATAAGGCATTGTTTTATCGGAATTTCAAAAGTGGATTTGGTAGAGAAAATATAAGGCATTGTTTTATCGAAATTTCAAAACTGGATTTGGTAGAGAAAAATATATGTCCAATGCCTGATAATTACGTTATCAGCTTCTTCAGATTTCGAAGTAGTAATCATAAGCTGGAAATAGAAACAGGGAGACATAAAGACATATCACGAGAGTTACGGCTTTGTAAGGTTTGTTACATGTCTGTGATTGGTGATGAGTTTCATTTTATAATGGAATGTCCCAATTATGATCAGTTACGAAATAGATATGTTCCTAACAAATATTTGTCTCCAAAATCGGTTTTAGTTTTTTGTAATATGCTCAAAGGAGGCAAAAAAGTCATTTTAGCTGTAAGTAAGATGATTAGATTTGCAAATGTTGCCCAGTTACACTTTTGGAGTTAAAAGACATTTGTGTTTTCTCAACTTTTATGTGACATTGCTGTGTATTTGGAAATGTTTGTTCTGGGCATGAAAGCATCATTTTGCAGTAATCCTCCATACCATTCCCCAATAGGAGTGAAAGGATAAGGATAATTTAAACTTGAAACTTGAAACGTGTGTGTGTGTGTGTGTGTGTGTGTGTGTGTGTGTGTGTGTGTGTCCTGTACCCCGCACTGTGTCCACACCAGGTCCTGCTGACCAACGACTCGGCGCGCGTGCACCGCGAGGTTCAGAGGTCACTGCCCACACTCAGGCGGTTAGCACGTGCCAAGCTCAACGACCAGCAGGTGGCGCTGATGAGTGAAGTCCTGGACGAGCTGTGCGAGTGAGTTTTGGAAGGGTGATGATAATACTGATAATGATGATAATAATAGTAATAATAATAATGATGATGACTATGATAATGATAAGAAAAAGTAATGCTGCTGATGATGATAATAATTCTAATAATAACGATTACACAGCTACTACTACTATTACAACTAATGATAATGATAATAATAATGATGATGATGATAATGATGATGATATTATCATTATTATTAATGTTATTATTATTATTATTATTGCTGTTGTTGTTGTTGTGGTCGTCGTCATCATCATCACCATCATATAAGATAAGAAAAGGAAGAAAAAGAAAAAGAAGAAGAACTGTATGTAAAACAGCGTGTTTTGCTTATCCATTTTCCTCATGAAAGAAAATTTATTCATTTGAAACTCATTCGTTCTCCTTAGTGTGAAGGCAGTAGATCACATACTGTCTACATTGCTTTTACCCGTTTTATACATTTTATCTCTTTCAAAACGTATAAACTCTCTCTCTCTCTCTCTCTCTCTCAACCCCAGTGGCAATGCCATTCTACTCAAGGCCAGACATGGCAGCTATTTTCATCTATTTTCGAAACAGTTTTATTATAAATTCTGATTATTATTTTGGGTGGATATTGTTGGTATCACTCAGAATTCACAGAAATGTAAAAGGAATACGCTCTTCATGTACCGGTTGCCATGGAAACGATTAAAAATGGCCGACAAACAAAAAAAATTAAAGCTCTATAACTACAAAACTATTATAGGTACTTCAGTTTTGGTTTTTGGTTTTGGTTTTTGGTTTTTGTTTATTATTACCTGAACTCACTTTCTGCATTAGGATATCCGAGTCAAAGTGAAAGTTCTTTTGTGACAGCTGTTTATTTTTTAAAAAAATCAAGAACAGAAAGTGCCATTTCTTTTGAAAAATTGTTGAAAAATTCAATATTTTATATATAATGCTATTCTAACATAGAGAGTGTAGGCAACATAGGTAATGTTAAATAAAATACCATGCACTGTTATTGCTATTATTAGTATTAGTATTATTGTTGTTGTTATCATGATTAGGGATGGTTACATATTTATACATATGCAAGTGTACTCGTTTTTGTGTGTGAAGTGTCCGTTTTAGTATTTGTATTTGTCTTTCTTGCGAGGACATCATTTTGTTCTTTCTCTCTTCTTTGTATTGTTATTCATTTTATCTTATTTACTTAAAAGTAGTAGTAGTAGTAGAGTACTGTATTTCTTATTTTGTTTTGTTTGTTTGTTGAATTTCTTTGCCCTGAGGACCGGATGAAAACAAGCATGTCCTTGCTTATTCCACTTCCCTCATTAAAGAAAATTCATTCATTCATTCTCTCTCTCTCTCTCTCTCTCTCTCTCTCTCTCTCTCTCTCTCTCTCTCTCTCTGTCCCTCTCTCCCTCTGTCTCTCTCTCTCGTGTTGCAGATTCTGCCACCTTCCCAAAACCCCGGACGAGCCTCACCACATGAACCAGAACATCATGATTAGCCATGGTGAGTACCGCTCTGTGCTGGCACAAGGTTCCTCAAGCTTCCAACTCAAACCTCACTTTCTTTTCGTCCCCGTTCTGTGGTAGTGGTAGTGCCCTTCCCTTCACTCATCCCCCATCTCCCCCCTCACTCATCCCCCATCTCCCCCCTCACTCATCCCCCATCTCCCCCCTCACTCATCCCCCATCGCCTCCCTCACTCATCCCCATCGCCCCCCTCACTCATCCCCCATCTCCTCCCTCACTCATCCCTCATCTCCTCCCTCACTCATCCCTCATCTCCCCACTCACTTATCCCCCATCTCCCCCCTCACTCATCCCCCATCTCCTCCCTCACTCATACCTCATCTCCCCACTCACTCATCCCTCATCTCCCCACTCACTTATCCCCCATCTCCCCCCTCACTCATCCCCCATCTCCCCCCTCACTCATCCCCCATCTCCTCCCTCACTCATACCTCATCTCCCCACTCACTTATCCCCCATCTCCCCCCTTACTCATCCCCCATCGCCTCCCTCACTCATCCCCCATCTCCCCCTCACTCATCCCTCATCTCCCCCCTCACTCATACCTCATCTCCCCCTCACTCATCCCTCATCTCCCCCCTCACTCATCCCTCATCTCCCCCCTCACTCATCCCTCATCTCCCCTCTCACTCATCCTCATCTCCCCCCTCACTCATCCCCATCTCCCAGTCACCGTGCACGTCGTGTCACACAACCCAGGTGTCAGTGTTTTCCACACGGTGCTTTCAGAGTTCACATCTTCAGGTCTGTGTGAGGCTGCCTCTCCCACTGACCTCAACACAGGGTATCCCGCACTGCGTGGTCAGTTTGATCATTTTAGACAGTGGTCAGTGTGTGGTCAGTTTGATAATTTTAGACAGTGGTCAATGTGTTTTTGGGAGGGGTGGGGTGGTTCAGCATTTGGTGCCTGGGCTCTCCAGGCCTGACCATTCCGCTGGGAGTGCACGGATCAGGCATCTGCTCCCCTATCTCTTCCATGTCAGAAATAACCAGATGGGGTGTTCAGTATATGACTGCACCAGTCCTCACGCTTTGACTCTTCCTTGAAGCTGAAGCTGAAAAGGCAAAACTCAGGCTGGATGTTGAACACTGTGTGCTAAGCCCCCACCCCCACCCCTCTCCCCCAACTGACAATAATCATTGCTTAGCTTGGGAGCTAGACAGTTGGAATGTTGACATGTGTGATACAGGACGTCACTTTGTGGACATCAGAGGTGGCCCACATGACTGTGGTGAACTGTGAAGGGAGTGAACAAATTGGATGGCACGTCTACACTGGGTCATTTCGGTGGTGGTTTTTGTTACTGCTGTTTTTGCCCTTTTCGAAGAATGCTCCAAATACTTCATTTTTTTGCGACAGTATCAAGATACTGATGAACAGGTTTTGATGACACGGTACCTGTGTAGATAGTTTGCCATTCACGTGAACACACTTTCTGCATTTTGTGTGCAGGTGTACTGAACATTGTGCTCGACATTCTGTCTCAAGAGATCGAATCAAAGCTGATTGTAAGTCTCTCTCTCTCTCTCTCTCTCTCTCTCTCTCTCTCTCTCTCTGTCTCCCTCTCTCTCTCCCCCCTCTCTCTCTTTTCTTGTACTTGTTTTACTTTTTTTTCTTGTCATTGTTTTGTTGTTGTTCTTCTTCTTCTCATTTCCCTGTCTGTCTCTCTCTGTCTCTGCCTGCCTGTCTCTGTTTATGTCTCTGTCTCTGTCTCTCTCTCTCCCTCTCTCTCTCTCTTTTCTTGTACTTGTTTTACTTCTTCTTCTCATTTCCCTGTCTGTCTCTCTCTCTGTCTCTCTGTCTCTGCCTGTCTGTCTCTGTCTGTCTGTCTGTCTGTCTCTCTCTCTCTCTCTCTCTCTCTCTCTCTTCTTTCTCTCCTGAATCAAATACAAAAATAAACTATAACAAAACTGTCGCATAATTTGTGGTTATGCAGAGCTTTTAGAATGCGTATGGAAATTCTTCCTGGCCTTTGGCTCTTTCGGCTTTATCACTGTGTACTGTGCCACTGATCTTGTTCCTTCTGGAATTAATTCCGTTGTTCTTGCTTGTTCACAGCGGGGAACTGTTTCTATGTTTGACTCACTTGACTGTTGAGTTTGTTTGCTTACATTTTTTGGTTCGTTTGGTGAATTGTACAGTTGTGTATTGTTTTCTTGACTGTTTGGTATGTTTATTTGTTTGATTACTTGTCTGTTTCTGTTTATTTTAGTTATTTGAGCATTTGTATATTTACTTGGTTCTGTTGTTGTTGCAGGAGTTGACTTTCTGTTAAAGTTTTGTGTTTGCTTGTTTGCATTTAGTTTTTCATTATTCCTCTGTTTAGTTTTTTTCTTTTTTTTGTTTTTCATTTATTTGTGCATTTCTCTTTTTATTTTTTTCTGAACTGTCTGATTAGCTTTTCTGGCTGGTTTGTGGGATACTTGTTTATTTGTGTATATACGTTTTTTGTTTTATTTTTTATCTTTTGTTTATTCCTTTACTGATATGATGGTATTCATTCACGTTCTGGTTGCACTTGTTGAGCGCTTTGTTTTGCAGAGGGGAACGTAGCACGTTATCTGTGAAAGGTTTCAGTGAATGTAACAAGTCGAGAAAAGTGTACACAGCTTGTCCACACTGTTTTAGGCCCAGCTTTCTGTCCAGACTAGCTCCCCTCCCCCCCCCCCCCCCCCCCCCCCACACACACACACTTCCTCACTTTCTTCAGCAGCAACATCATCATCAGCAGCAGCAGCAGCAGCAGTCTAACCAAACTGATGCCTGACTTGTCTGTGATAGTTTGACTTCCAGGAGGAACCGGGAGGGGACAGAACTCAGCATAGAGGTTCTATTTCTTTCCATGCAATACCACTGGTAATAGCGCTGCACCGGCACCTCTTTGCTCCGGCACTGTCAGTATCCGTGTTTCCACTAGCCGTGTCATAGCGATGCTGTGCTCAGCATCCTGTAGTGGCCCGCGCGCGCTGTTAGTGTATATATGTGTATATATGTACATGGTGTACCTACCTTGCACCGCCAGGGCTTTTGCGCTTCTCTGTGTCTTCCGTGTTTGATCGAAGTTCGGTGTATCGTTTTCTGTTCAGTCGTTACGGCGTTGACTAGTTTAGTCAGGAGTTCGTTTTTCACTGAAGCAATTTACTAACGATGAGCACACTGTCAATCGATTTAGAAATTAATATAACTTGATTGTAGAAAAATTCAATGTGTAAATTCTGTCATGGACTTTTTATCATCACTAACTGCATAACAAATGTTTGACTAACATTATGTAATAAAGAGAAATGAAACATCTTTTTTGTGCATGTAGTTCAGATGTCTCTTTCAGATGTGATATGTTTATTTTTCTCGCTTTTCATCCTTTCATTTTGTATTTTCTGACATTTATCACATTTTGAACTCATCTTATACTTTGTACGATGTTATATTTTCTTTCTATTTCAAATGAAAGCGTCGCTTTGGATGCGTATTTTGCCTGGCATGTGTCTCTTCTGAAGCTTGGGCCGCGATGGAATGCTAACTATAAAACACAATTCTAACATGTTGCATGCGTTTGCTGAATACTGTTGCATGTAACTAACAATTGTCCATACTGTCTGTATTACCCAACTGCTTCACATCTCTCCTCTCTCTCTCTCTCTCTCTCTCTCTCTCTCTCTCTCTCTCTCTCTCTCTCTCCCTATTCTTCTCTCTCTATTTATCTATCTCTTTCTCTGTATCTATTTCTCCCAGATTATCAGTTTATTTGTCAAGTACCAGCGATGCAGTAATATACCAGCATACACTGATATATGACAGAGTCACTGAGACACGTAGTTGTAAAGACACACGAGGCGGCGAACATTTTCAGATGGAAGGCCGGTTCTCCCATGAAGCGATCATGCGGGACAGTAGGGAGAGCCGCTTTGTCTTTTCTGCCATCAGTGGCTGCAGAATCTGTCATCTGGAGCACACACATGACATAAGGATGGACTGGTGTAGATAGGCCAGTCACAATGGCCTTTGACGGCTTTCCCAAACGTCATGTTCCATCTTGTTCCCTGCATGGTCATATGCAATGCTCTTAAAAATAAATTATATATATATATATATATATATGTGTGTGTGTGTGTGTGTGTGTGTGTGTGTGTGTGTGTGTGTGTGTGTGTGTGTGTGTGTGTGTGCTGGGTTGGATGTAACTGTGTTCGACAGAAATATCACCTTGTATTTTTTTCCAAACAGTTAAGGAGAGTTTTGTCTTCAGCAAACCCTGAGTTAACTGCTGTTGGCAGATGACAGCTGATTTCTCTGAACTTCTTTCTTCTCCACATTCCAGTCACTTCTGTTTGCGCCACACGGTTATCTTGCTTGGATGAACTGTCCTACTGGCATCTCCTTTTTCTCTTGCTAACAGACGCATGCTGTTTTTGAACTTGCATTTATTATGCGCGTGCAACGCATGCATGTATGTGCGTAGGTGTGAATGTAGTCGTCCGCATGTGTTCATAGATGTGTGTGTGTGTGTGTGTGTGTGTGTGTGGGTGTGTGTGGGTGTCTTTGTGAACCACTTGCGTGATCGTTTATCAACTGGCATGATGCGATTCGCATTAGCATGACCTGCTGTCATTTGCATGACCTACCGTGAATTTGTGTGGTCCTTTTTGAAATTGCATGTCCCATTGTGAATACCCATGTCCCGTTGTGAATACCCCATGTCCAATTGTGAATACCCGGGGCCCACTGTGAATTTGCACGGTTCTTTGTGAACATGCATGACCCAATGTAAATTTACATGGTCTTTTGTGAATTTGCATAGTCTGTCCATTAAAAACCCGAGAAAATCGGTTGCATTTGGATATAACTAAGAGCCTGTCAGATAATTTACCTGACCTTTTTTTTGTTGTTCTGTTGATATATTCCCGGGTTCACGCACTGACACACACACACACACACACACACACACACACACACACACACACACACACACACACATTCAAAATATGCTTGGTGTACAGATCTTTATGGTGTGAATTTATGTATGAGAATTAGTATGCGTGGCTGGTTATATTAGGGGAGTGTAATGGATCACATCTCAGTGATTATTGTTCTGTTTCCATTCTGTTTTGAGTTATCTTATGACTATACCCATTGAAAAACTGGACCTCCAGACGTAAAGAGTCGTTTTTCCTTTCAATGCAAATTGTTTATTTTTAGTTTATTTTCTTAATGATTCTCTGAACATGACTTGTATAAGGGCGCGCCAGCATATATGCATGCTTGTTTGTAACACGCGCATTTGTGTGTGTGTGTGTGTGTGTGTGTGTGTGTGTGTGTGTGTGTGTGTGTTCTTTTGTTCAGAAGTCAGCCTTCACAGAAGTGATTTTTTTAAAGTGATTCAGTTTTACCCCTCTCTCGTTAATAGACAAATTATTCATGATGATCGTGTATCTGCAGATACTTTCTCCACCCAACAAATCGTTCCACGTTCAGTCCCATGTGCATGTCTGGTGTGGCGATGTTTGAAATGCAGTGATTTCTTTGACGCGTGCATAATTGTGTGCTTGTTTATTGTGATTTTTCTATCATTATTTTCTCCGCTGTAGGTATATGAGATTGCGCGTAAAATGATGACAATGATAATAATGTTGATAATGGTAATTATGAAGATGATGATAATTATATCGTCGTCATCGTCATCCACACATACTGACACACCGCATGCACACATATATACACACCTCATGCTTTTTCTGATATATATAGATATAGATATATAATCATGTGCTTTAATTTGAGCGAAAATTGATGACAATGATGATGATGATGCGGTCGTGATGATGGTGATGATGATGATGATATCACCTCATGATCTGACCCACAGGACCAGTACGCCGGCATGGAGACTGTGTTCAGGAAGACCCTCTTTCTCCTCAAGCTGCTCATTCGGGAAAACCACAAGGTATATATACACTGTTGTGTGAAATTAGTACTAAAGACATGTCTTTTTGTTTGTTTTGCGCGCGCATTCAGACAGAAGGACGAAGAGGAACAAGTTCTGGTGCGCGCGCGCGCGTGTGTGTGTGTGTGTGTGCGTGCGTGAGTGTGTATGTGTGTTATTGTTTGTACATTGTAATCATATATATATATATATATATATATATATATATGTGTGTGTGTGTGTGTGTGTGTGTGTGTGTGTGTGTGTGCATAGTTTTTGTGACGGTGAAGGTCTCCTTGACTCACATTGTTTTCTTCGTGACGGTGAAGGTCACCCTGACACACATTGGGTTTTTTTGGGGGGAGTGGTGGGGGGAGGGAGATGGTGTTGTTACTTTTTTTGACGATGAAGGTCACCCTGACACACAGTATGACGGTGAAGGTCACCTTGACACTCTGTGACGTACAGGTGCAGGACAAGATGTTTGACAACCTTGACCAGCTGCTGGACGTGCAGATCGTCCGCTCTGACCTGGCTGTGGCCCTCAAAGAGGTGGGTGTAAGGTGTGACCTGGCTGTGGCCCTCAAAGAGGTGGGTGTAAGGTGTGACCTGGCTGTGGCCCTCAAAGAGGTGGGTGTAAGGTGTGACCTGGCTGTGGCCCTCAGGGAGGTGGGTGTAAGGTGTGACCTGGCTGTGGCCCTCAAAGAGGTGGGTGTAGGTGTGACCTGGCTGTGGCCCTCAGAGAGGTGGGTGTAAGGTGTGACCTGGCTGTGGCCCTCAGAGAGGTGGGTGTAAGGTGTGACCTGGCTGTGGCCCTCAAAGAGGTGGGTGTAAGGTGTGACCTGGCTGTGGCCCTCAGAGAGGTGGGTGTAAGGTGTGACCTGGCTGTGGCCCTCAGGGAGGTGGGTGTAAGGTGTGACCTGGCTGTGGCCCTCAGAGAGGTGGGTGTAAGGTGTGACCTGGCTGTGGCCCTCAAAGAGGTGGGTGTAAGGTGTGACCTGGCTGTGGCCCTCAGAGAGGTGGGTGTAAGGTGTGACCTGGCTGTGGCCCTCAGGGAGGTGGGTGTAAGGTGTGACCTGGCTGTGGCCCTCAGGGAGGTGGGTGTAAGGTGTGACCTGGCTGTGGCCCTAGCTACTCCGTGTGCACCTGGCTACTCCGTGTTCCAGGTGGTTGATATCAAACGGAGATGCGGAACCTGCTTAACTCTTTCCATACGAACGGCGAAAGAGACGACGTTAACAGCGTTTCACCCCAGTTACCACCATTAAAACTATTGCAAGCAGAAGGCTCTTATACTGAAGAGGTGAATGTTGACAAAGAATACCACAATTCTGACGACGGAAGCTAAAGGTTGGGTCATTCAGACACCCACTGGACATCCGAGGTGTCTGTGTAGAGGAGAAAAGAGGACTGGCCGTACTGAGTGAGTTAATGGGTTGTGACGTTGCTAACACGTTTTTGCTCGGAGATATCGCATTCATGTCAACCTGGACCGTTGTATCTTCTCAATGGCTGGTCATTTTCACCCTCACCTTTCTTCTTCTTCGTCTCCTTCTCCTCCTTCTCCTCCTCCTTCTTTTTCTTCGTCAGTCTCGCTCTTCTTCAATCTTCTCTATCTCTGTCTATCCATTCAGACTAGAACTATCTCCGTCTGTCTGCAGTCGTGTTTTTATCACTCTAAAGGATGAAACCCAAACAGAAAACAAGGTGTTGCTGTTTCCAACTGAAAAACACAAAAAGTACAAATAAAACAGCAAAATTGGTGCTTCTTTCACAGGTTGCTTTAAACTTCTTCTTCTTCTTCTTCTCCTTCTTCTGCTGCTGCTGCTGCTGAAAATGCATCATGTGTCTAAAATATAATAAAAAGAAATATTTTACATCAACAACAAGTTTTTTTTCAATCAACCATTCGGGCTGTCGCGCGCGTTGGTCGTCAGCAGCCTTTTCCCTTCCTGACTGACACCCAATATTCTTCCCCCACCCCCACCCCATCCCTCCCTGGCCTCCCTCCCCCTTCCCTGCCCCTGTTTGCAGATCTTCATCGGGAACCAGGCGACGTGCCTGAAGGTGCATTCCCGCCAGGTGCAGAGGATGGTGCTGCAGGCCGCGGAGAGCCAGCAGTCAGCCCCCGAGTTCCTGGAGCTGCTGAGGGCGCTGGTAAAGGTGGAGGGGCTGGACCTGACCATCAAGCGGAACCAGGCACTCGTCATGAAGTACATCATGCAGAACTTCAAGAAGGCCGCCTACGTCCTGGACCAACCCAGGAACTTCAGGTGAGAGGGGGGGTGTGTGGTGTGTGGTGTGGTGTGTGTGTGTGTGTGTGTGTGTGTGTGTGTGTGTGTCTGTCTGTCTGTCTGTCTGTCTGTGTATGTGTGTAGGGGTTGGGGTGGGTGGGGTGGGAGTAACAAGAATTAAGAGGAAGCAGGTCCTGGAGATGACTTGTCCCTACATCATGCAGAAGAACATCCGAGAAAGTTGCTTACATTCTGGATCACCTCAGGATTTTCAGACGAGGGTGTGATTGTGTAAGTGTGGTGTGTGTGTGTGTGTGTGTGTGTGTGTGTGTGTGTGTGTGTGTGTGTGTGTGTGTGCACGTGGGCTGACACGTATATGGGTACCTTCTGTAGCTGCATCAATTGTATGCACAGGAGGTAGGTGTGGAGCAGTGAAGGGGAAGATACACGTGTGCATGTATGTATGTTTGCGCCAGCACATTTTCGTAATTCCTTCTTTCATGTGTCTGTGGTGGGATAATTGAATGGAGGTGTGTGTGTTACAAGAATGTAAATATGTATGTGTGCATGTGTGTGTGTGTGTGTGTGTGTGTGTGTGTGTGTGTGTGTGTGTGTGTGTGTGCGGGCTGCAGGGAGAACATACTGACCAAGCAGACGGAGCAGGGACACCTGACCTACTTCATCAACCTGGTGGATCTGCTGGCCACCTGTGCTGAGGTACAGACTTTGTCCCTGTGTGGTGTGGTGAGGTCACAATCTGTGCTAATTTGTGCATATGCTAATGTGCAGTACAAAAATCAAGCAAACCAACAGTGACTTGCACCGTTCATCAGTGACAGGAGTTCGAGGCCCTGTTTCGACTTGGTGTTGTGTCATTGGGAAAGACACGAAGTCTTTATTGCGATTTTCTGACACAGGTGTGTCTGTCATTGGGGTTTGGGAAGGTTAAACGGCGGAAGGAGAGGACCTCCCCTCCCCCGCCTTGACCCCCAACACCCCCCTCCCCTCCCCCGCCTTGACCCCCAATAACCCCCCTCCCCCGCCTTGACCCCAAATAACCCCCCTCCCCCGCCTTGACCCCCAACACCCCCCTCCCCTCCCCCGCCTTGACCCCAAATAACCCCCCTCCCCTCCCCCGCCTTGACCCCAAATAACCCCCCTCCCCTCCCCAGCCTTGATCCCCAACACCACCCCTCCCCTACCCCGCTTTGACCCCCCCCTCCCCGCCTTGACCCCCAACACCCCCTCCCCTCCCCCGCTTTGACCCCCAACACCCCCTCCCCTCCCCCGCTTTGACCCCCAACACCCCCTCCCCTCCCCCGCTTTGACCCCCAACACCCCCTCCCCTCCCTCGCTTTGATCCCCAGCACCCCCCTCCCACCCCCGCCTTCCTACGCAGTGCCCTAAACACTGGATATGAATATATCACTGCCCTGAAGACCGTGAAAGATGTCGGGGTCCTTTCACTTTGGTTTTCCTTTTGACCCCTCAGGGAGAGAACAAGTTCATCGAGTCGCTGTGCCAGACCATCGTGCCGGTGGAGGAGCTGCTGTGGGTGATGACCCATACGGGCATCGACTGCAACCTGAAGCGGCCCTTCCTGCACTTCATGCTGTGGGTGTACATGAAGACCACGGGGTCCAACCTGGTGGAGAGCGGGGCGGCGGACCTGCAGCACGACAAGTGGGTGCTGTGACTGACTGTCTTCCCTGTCCCTCTTGCCTTTAGGAATGTCACCCCCTTCAGAAAGGGCTGTGGCCTATGCTGAATCAACAATTTCGTTTCGTTTCGTTTATCTCTCCTTTCTTCTGTCTTCCGTTCTTCCTTTTCTTACTTTCCCTTTCTTTCTTTATTTCTTTCGTTCCTTCTCCTTTTTCTTCCTTTCCCTTTCTGTCTTCTCTATCCACGCGTTATTGATGATGTCAGACCCACGTGTCATTGATCCAGTGGCACCTCATGGCTCTGTCCTGTCGTTCAGGTCCATGTGGGACTTCATCCACTCTGTGACGGGAGACATCCACCAGCTGATCGACTACCTGTCGCGCCACCCGGACAAGGTACCCGTGCTGCTGAAGAACCCACCGCCCAAGAGCCGGGTGGCGGAGCCCACAGATACACGGGCCGTGATGCAGCACATCCTCTTCTACGTCCTGGACGGCGTGCTGCCCTTTCTGCACGTGAGTCTCGTCTCTCCTGGGACCTGGAACACAGCAGCACACACCGAAAAGAAACATAGGCACAGTACAGTCAGTCCAGGCACAGGACATGACGAGACAAATTCTTTATTATCAAGGGTAATCGATAAACAAATAACATGGGGAGGGTTGTTCGTTTTCATTCTGGGGGTTGGGAGCCTTTTTTGTTTTTGTTTTTGCTTTTTTGGTTGTTGTTTTTTTTTTTGTTTTTTTGTTTTGTTTTTTTTGTTTGTTTTTTGTTTGTTTTTTTGTTGTTGTTGTTTTTTTTACAGCCAGACTTCGCCCTAAAGATGGACTTAAGCTAAAAAAAAATTTAAAAAAGCAAACAGTTCGCAAAGGAAAATAAATCAAAACACAAAGAAGATACACCACTATTTCTCTACTACCTCACCCTATACTGTCATTCCGCACAGAACATAGTAAAGGGGTATAATAAATGGAAGAAAGAAGAAAAAAAAGAAGCGTGCAAACAGCACAACGTATGAACTAGGACATGCCCTTGGCATTGACCAATCCGTCATTTTTCTTTCTCCGGAGGATGAAAACAACTAACAAACTATTGTACATAGTGCACACAATTTTGGCCTTTTAATGATATCAGGCGTACACAGCCAACAAAACGCCAACAGACAAACACGAAGAGAAGAAAACAACATTGTAAGCAATACATGCACGAACGTGACATGCATCTGTGGAATGTATGTATACAAAAATGTCACTGGTTTGTTCATAGAGACAGGGTTGCTATATATGTGTAACAGCGTGTGTCTTAAAATAGAAATCGAGGAGAACAGAAAAAAAAGCCCTCGAATAAAAATAAGGAAAGGTAAAAAGGTGTGATTGTAACTATGAAAGGTTGTGCAGTCCTCAGGAATCACACCGTGAACGGTGTGTGTGTGTGTGTGTGTGTGTGTGTGTGCAGGTGTTCTACACTGTGTTCTACTGCCCCGACAAAGATGTCTACACCAACGAGGTGAACACGACGGAAAGCATGGCCAACGCCCTGATTGTGAGTACTGCCCTCAGTGCTGTGTTGAAGTGTGGTGTGTTGTAAATTACTGAAGGCCTTTCGTCTTGTGTTGGGTTTCGGGTGTGAGCAACAGTCGAATCCGCAAGAACGGAGTGTGTACAATACATCCACTGTCTCTACTATTGTATTGTATTATATTGTATTGTGATATACTGTATTCTATTGTATTGTACTATATTGCATTGTACTGTTCTGTATTGTATTGTGTTGTAGGTAATGTCTTATTTTGATATCCGAAATTCTTGGACCCTATTTAAACGGCATGTTTTGGGCGTTTTGCAGGCACGCGGAAAATAATGTTAATGTAATCCACCCTCCTTTTGGAGAGTTTGGCATCAAAATGATGGAAAGGTGAACCGACTTGCTTCTTGTATCTCAGCGTGGTTGGAGATCTACAAACGGAAATCTGATTGATACAGATCATTGGAGACGATTTTGTGGACCTAGCGAGATGGCTGTAGATTAGTGTATCGACTGAATGGATATCAAAACTGAGTACAACCACCCACCCCCACCCCCCTGCCTATAAAATTAAAGTCCACTGGAAAATGGGTCACATCAACTACGATTGGAAATATGTGCACGAAAACCTCCAATAACATTGGTCCCTTAAATCAGGTACTAAAGTAGGAATTTCTAATGTTGTGTTGTATTCCATTGCATTGTTTGTATTTTATTGTACTGCATTGTGTTGCACTACACGGCTTTGTATGGAGCTAGTGTCATACACAAATAAGTGATCAGATATCTGAGGTCACAGGGCTCTCCTTTCAGTGGTGTTGACGCCACTCGCCCAAGTTCTTTCCGTTTGCTCGTTAGGGTTTGGTTGGGTTGGTTTGTTTGATTGTTGGTTTTTGTTTGTTTTTAATGCTAACACCTCTCTTTTCCCTCAGTCATCCGTTTGTATCTAGCTCAGCAAGAATGTTTCATGTGTTTGGATCCTGCTAAACTACATAGTAAAGTATAGTGCTTTTTTCGTCGTATCAAATTCGTACCACAACAGACTCATCTGTGTGTAAGTCGGACCTTTCCTGCACGAGGAGACAGCGTCGCCACACCACAGTTCCACATATTTCCGCCCGTTTCTCTTCTTATGAGGACAACACACTGTCACAGGAGGACATTGTCTGATTTCTTTGTTGGTTATTAGAATTTCTTTTTTAATTGTCTGTTCAATTTATTATTTGTTATTTAAAACACAGAAAAAATATATTCATCACAGAAAAATATTGTCTGTTTGATTATCTGTTGTTGTTGTGGGGTTGTTGTTTTTTCTTATCAAAAATACAAATTTACTCGTCCTTCTTATTTACTTGTGTATTTGTTTGTTGTTGTTTTGTTCACAGCGAGTTTCGTTTCGTGGGTCATACCGGAGATTAGAAAAGAGAGATAAACCACTCGCGGCAGGCCCCTTCTTACTGTCTATAACAGTGCTGAAGCCGTTTTTGGGCACACACGCAGTGCGGAAGGGTGGGGGTAAATCACCCTCTCCTTCCCCACCCGAAGGAAACTGGTCGGTTCTGACGGTTCAGCTGCAGTAAAGCGAAAGTTCAGTTACGCCTGGAATTTCCCACGTGTAGTAAGATTCGCTGTATACAATGAAAACCGATTCATTTTTGCTTTGGTTTTTAGCACGTTTGCATCTGCTTGAATGTAGATAATATAAAAAGAAAATAAAGCAGCTCCCCCCACCACCAACTCCCCCCCCCTCCCCCAGCGCAATGTTGCACATGAGAGAGACAGTTATAAATTATTGAACTGCGTTTTCGTAACGCTACTTTTTCTTCACACTTTCTGGTTTACATCACCATTTCTTCAACAACAAAAAATATATATATATATATCAAAACATAAAACACATATTCAGCTCTGTCTCTCTTCTAACATCTGTCTATACATACATACATGAATACATACATACATAATTTCATATAGATCTATCAGTATGTAAATCTAAATCTATCCATATGTACATAATCATAAATATAATTCATATATATACGAACGCTTCATGTTGCCCGAGCAGACCGTTGTATTGTGCTCTATTTCTCTCTCTAAGTCTCTGTCTCTGTTTCTCTCTCTCGGGAGTTTTACATGGCTGTTAAAAGCATCTACGATTCTGTACTTGTATGTGTTCGTGACAAAGGTATTTATTCAGACTTTTTTCAGTGTCCAAGAGGGGTTAAACAAGGTTGTATGCCAAGCACACAGCTGTTTTCCTTTTTCATCGGTGAATTGGCAGTGGAGTTATCAAAGAAGGGGAGACATGGAATACAAATGATACCTGGCGCAACAGATTTGCTCTTAATGCTATTTGCTGATGATGTTGTTCTCTTGTCTGACACACCCATAGGGTTACAAAATCAATTAAATGCCCTTAAGCAAGAAACAGACAGACTACAACAAACAGTGAATCTCGTTAAGACCAATATTATAGTTTTCCGCAATGGAGGTCATCTTTTGACTCGTGAAAAATGGTGCTGTGGTGGTGATAGGGAAATAAAAGTAACCAATACATATAAATATTTAGGAATGTTATTCACAACAAAATTGAGTTTGACATCTGCGTGGGATGAAGCAAACAGAAAAGGGAAAAAAGGTGTAATCCAAATTATAAAATCACTCAGGAGACTGCGTTCGACTGACGCTTTCCTTTCGTTTGGGCGGGGCAAAGGCAGCTCATGAATAATGAATGCGTGCCGCGGCGCAGGCTGCCTGGCTTCAGCAATTTCTGCAAGTGGTTTATCTCTCTTTTCTAATCTCCGGTCATACCTGCTACTTCGTGTATTTCCTGCGTTACGTTTTGTTTTTGTTGTTGTTGCTGTGTGAACACACCCACACTCACCACCTCCACCCCTGTCCCCAGGCGCTGTGTGACCTGATCGGAGGTCACGTGAGCAACCCGCAGTACCTGAAGAACGTGGTGATGTGTCTGACCACTGTGGTCTCTGTGTCCAGTGCCTCCAAGACGGTCAGTTCATCACCCCCTGTGTGTGTGTGATAGTACTGATAATGGTAACTGAGGAGGGGGAGGAGGGGGGGAAAGTAGAAGAAAAAGAAGGGGAGGAAGAAGAAGGAGGAGGAGGAGGAGAAAACGATAGGAGAGGGGGAGGAAGAAAAAGGAGGAGGAGGAGGAGAAAACGATAGGAGAGGGGGAGGAAGAAAAAGGAGGAGGAGGAGAAGAAGAAAAAGAAGAAGGAGGAGGAAGAAGAAGAAGAAGTAGAAGAAAATGATAGGGGAGGGGGAGGAAGAAGACGAAGGAAAAAAAAGAAGAAGAAGAAAAGGGAGGAGGAGAAAGAAAAAGAAGAATTAGAAGGAGGAGGAAGGAGGAGGAGGAGGGGGGAGGAGGAGGATAAACTGGTTTTGATAGTGATAATAATAATAATAATAATGATAATGATAATGATAAAAATAACTAAGGAAGGGGAGGAAGAAGAAGCAGGAGGAGGAGGCGAAGAAGAGGACGATGGCGAGGAGAAGGAAAATGAAGACATGATAAAGATTTGAAAAAAATAGATAAATAAATAATAATCAAATAAATGAATGATGATAATAATAACAATAATGATAATAATAATAAATCACTCCCCTTAAAGTGGATTGTAAGCGCCTTACATAAAGCGATACATCTACAACAGTGTATAATGGCATACAACCGCACATGAAGACTTAAAACAAAAATATGTGTAGGCCCAGTTGCATTGTCACGCACTCACTACTTTACACGTACGGTGCACATACACGAGTCTACTTGTATGTAATAATATAATCAGAATATAAATGAATATCCAGGCAATATTATACATTTAAATAACAACCACAATACAAATGGTAAAGTGGCAATGTGTCTCTAAAGAGACTGGTCTTTCACAGCTAACTAGTGCAGAAAAAGTTACCTAGTACAAAAACGACAGTAAAAATATATTCGGAAAGAAAGACAAAGGTGGAAAATGGAATGGTGTGTGTGTGTGTGTGTGTGTGTGTGTGTGTGTGTGCATGCGTTTATGTGTGCATGAGTGTGTGCACGTTCAGTTGCATGCAAGCTTATACTCCATCGTGTTGTGATCTATTTCCCGTCTGTTTTATCGCTGAGTTTTCCATGTGTTGGTCCAGCTGCTGGTCAGTGTGTTGGAGAAGTTCACTGGTGAAATGCACCTGGCCGAGACGTCCAGTGCCGTACGGAAGGTCAGTCACCTGTCTGTATCCCCACACCACACACTACACCTCCACACTCCCACATCCACACCACACCTCTTTTCTCTCAGTCACCTGTCTGTATCCCCACACCACACACTACACCCCCACACCCACACCACACACTACACCCCCACACCCCAACACCCACACCACGCCACACCTCTCTTTTCTCTCAGTCACCTGTCTGTCTCCCCACACCCACACCCCAACACTGCACATCACACCACATACCTCTGTTTTCCCGCCCAATTTGGTATTCCTCCTTGTGTCTTTTCCATTTTTTAGTGTCCGACTTATTTCCTTTTCTGGTGAATAATTCTTTATCAGTGTGTGGGTGGGTGGGTGCGTGCGTGTGTGCGTGCGTGCGTGTCTGTTTGTGTGTGTGTGTGTGTGTGTGTGTGTGTGTGCGTGTGTGTGTGACCAGGGCAACATGGAGTACTACTCCACGGAGCTGGAGCTGAACGCCAAGTTCCACACCTACACCAACAACTGCATGCTGGTGCACAGCGGCCATAACACCGTGCAGGCACAGCTCAAGATCAAGTCCAAGAGGGGTGAGGCTGGGTGTGTGTGTGGGGGGGGGTGTTGGATGGAGGTGGAGGTGTGTGAGTGAGCGCACCTGTTCAGTACTCAAATGGGAATATTATGAATATAATGTGACATGGGGATATTCTTTTCTGTCTCTGTCTCTGTCTCTCTGTCTCTCTCTCTCTCTCTGTCTCTCTCTCTCTCTCTCTCTCTCTCTCTCTCTGCCCCTTCCCCAGTATCTCTCTCTCTATTCCTCTCCCTCTCACTCTGTCTCTCTATTCCTCTCCCTCTCACTCTCTGTCTCTCTATTCCTCTCCCTCTCTGTCTCTCTATTTCTCTCACTCTCACTCTCTGTCTCTCTATTCCTCTCCCTCTCACTCTCTGTCTCTCTATTCCTCTCCCTCTCCCTCTCTCTCTCTCTATTCCTCTCCCTCTCCCTCTCTGTCTCTCTATTCCTCTCCCTCTCCCTCTCTGTCTCTCTATTTCTCTCACTCTCACTCTCTGTTTCTCTATTTCTCTCTCTCTCACTCTCTGTCTCTCTATTTCTCTCCCTCTCACTCTCTGTCTCTATTTCTCTCACTCTCCCTCTCTGTCTCTCTATTCCTCTCCCTCTCCCTCTCCCTCTCTGTCTCTCTATTTCTCTCACTCTCACTCTCTGTCTCTCTATTTCTCTCACTCTCACTCTCTGTCTCTCTATTTCTCTCACTCTCTGTCTCTCTATTTCTCTCCCTCTCACTCTCTGTCTCTCTATTTCTCTCCCTCTCACTCTCTGTCTCTCTATTTCTCTCACTCTCTCTGTCTCTCTATTTCTCTCACTCTCTCTCTCTGTCTCTCTATTTCTCTCACTCTCACTCTCTGTCTATTTCTCTCCCTCTCACTCTCTGTCTCTCTATTTCTCTCACTCTCACTCTCTGTCTCTCTATTTCTCTCCCTCTCACTCTCTGTCTCTCTATTTCTCTCACTCTCACTCTCTGTCTCTCTATTTCTCTCACTCTCACTCTCTGTCTCTCTATTTCTCTCACTCTCTGTCTCTCTATTTCTCTCACTCTCTGTCTCTGTCTCTCTATTTCTCTCACTCTGTCTCTCTATTTCTCTCACTCTCTGTCTCTCTATTTCTCTCCCTCTCACTCTCTGTCTCTCTATTTCTCTCCCTCTCACTCTCTGTCTCTCTATTTCTCTCACTCTCTGTCTCTCTATTTCTCTCACTCTCACTCTCACTCTCTCCCTCCATCTCTTCTCTTTCTCTTTGTTTTGTGGAGCATTACCTCTGCATGTCATTGATTGCATATAGTTAATGACTTCTAAGTTTTTGATTTTATCCTTTCGCCCAGAGGCCTGGATGTAAAAACGAAATTAATAAAATATATTTATTCCATTGCCCTCTTGAAAAGAAAATCGCCCTCTTCGGACTCGCTTTGTGTGTGGGAGGGGGAGAGAGGGCGGGAGTGGTCATGGCTGGTTCATGTAACTCGCAACTTTTTTTTCTTTTCAAGTAAAAGCGCCGTGAGCTCACAAGATAGAAAGGTGTTACACAAATGCACAAAATTATTATTATCATCACCATCATCATCACCAACATCACCATCACATGCTGTGTCGTGCTGACAGAGTACACGGCCCGTGGCACCAATGATGAGCTGCCCCTGGGAGAGGAGTTCCAGAACCTCGTGCGCTGCTTCATCAACCCCCACGAAAAGAAGCCTGCCAAGAGATACGCCGGGGCCAAGAAACTGATCGAGCAGTTGTGGTGTGTGTATGTGTGGTGTGTGTGTGTGTGTGTGTGTGTGTGTGTGTGTGTGTGTGTGTGTGTGGTGTGTGTGTGTGTGTGTGTGTGTGTGTGTGTGTGGTGTGTGTGTGTGTGTGTGTGGTGTGTGTGTGTGTGTCGTGTGTGTGTGTGTGTGTGTGTGTGTGTGTGTGTGTGTATGGTGTGTGTGTGTGTGTGTGTGTCGTGTGTATGTGTGTGGTGTGTGTGTGTGTGTGTATGGTGTGTGTGTGTGTGTCGTGTGTATGTGTGTGGTGTGTGTGTGTGTGTGTATGGTGTGTGTGTGTGTGTGTGTCGTGTGTATGTGTGTGTGTGTTTGTGTGGTGTGTGTGTGTGGTGTGGGAGGGGTGTGGGGTGTGCGGTGTGTGTGTGGTGTGTGTTTGTGTGTGTGTGTGTGTGGGGGGGGTGTAGTGTGTGTCGGGGGTGTGTGGTGTGCGGTGTGTGTGTGGTGTGGGGGTGTGTGTGTAGTGTGTGTGTGTGGGAGGGGGGGTGTGGTGTGCGGTGTGTGTGTGTGTGTGTGTGTCGTGTGTGTGTCGTGTGTGTGTGTGTGTGTGTGTGTGTGGGAGGGGGAGTGTGGTGTGCGGTGTGTGTGTGTGTGTGTCGTGTGTGTCGTGTGTGTAGTGTGTGTGTGTGTGGGAGGGGGTGTGTGGTGTGCGGTGTGTGTGTGTGTGTGTGTGTGTGTGTGTGTGTGTGTGTCTTTGAGGTTTGGAAGGGTAACGGGGGGAATATTCCTACTAAAAAAAAAAAATAAAAAAAACGCATGTGGCAGCAAAATTACACCCCTTCTCTCTCTCAGTCTGTCTGTCTGTCTGTCTGTCTGTCTGTCTGTCTGTCTCTCTCTCTCTCTCTCTCTCTCTCTCTCTCTCTCTCTCTCTGCGTGTCTCTCTTCAATGTGTGTCACTCTTCAGTCTCCCATTCTCTCTCTGTGTTCAGTCTCTTTGTCTCTCTTCTTTTTCTTTATCTTCTCTCTCTCTCACCCTCTCTCTCTCTCACCCTCTCTCTCTCTGTCTCTCTCTCTCTCGCCGCCACTTCTATCCCTCTATCTCTCTATCACCCCCTCTCTCCATCTATCACCCCCCTCTCTCTCTCTCTTGCTCTCTCTCTCTCTCTGTCTGTCTGTCTGTCTGTCTCTCTGTACATACCTATCTCTCACCCTCTATCTTTCACCCTCTCTCTCTTTCTCTCTCTCTCCCTCTCTCTCTCTATCTATCTGTCTGTCTGTCTCTCTGTATATACCTATCTCTCCCCCTCTCTCTCTCTCCCTCTATCTTTCACCCTCTTTCTCTTTCTCTCTATCTCTCACCCACTCTCTCTCTATCTCTCTCTCTCCCTCTCTCTCCCCCTCTCTCTCTCACCTTCCCTCACCTCTTCCCCCCTCCCCCCTGGCCCCCCTCCTACCCTCTGAACCCACCCTAACGAGGTAAACGGATGCCCTGCCCGCAGGATCTCAGCCCAGCAGTGCAAACAGCCGTACGCTGACCAGCCGACACACGCAGAGCTAGACGTGCGATGCCTGCAGGTCCTCCGGGCCATCGTCCACAACGAGGAGAGAAGGCTGGCCGACGACTGGGCCGTCAGGGCGTCAGAGGAGAAGATTAAAAAGTATGGCTGTGATTGGTGCATTTGTTAGGGTGTGTGTGTGTGTGTGTGTGTGTGTGTGTGTGTGTTGCGGGGTTGTAAGCCCTCGATTTCTCGCAATCCCACGATTTCTCTCACTTTAAGTGAAATCGTGGGATTGAGAGAAATCGTGGTCGTTCCCCTCCCACGTTTTCTCTCAATTGTGAGAAATCGTGGGAAGTCCCCCTTATTTTTATCCAAAATATTTCTGTTATCGTCGGAGTTGGTTTCTTGTCTTTTCCCACTGCAAATCTGAGAGAGAAATGAGAGAGAAATGAGAGAGAAATGAGAGAGATATGAGAGAGAAATGAGAGAGAAAAAGAAAAGAGGAAAAGGGGAGCGACAACGACGATCATGATGACAATGGCGGGCGTTAGTGAAGACATCAACAGTAATGACACTGAAACACAACTAATTATTGCATTTCACGTAAGATTTCACTGCAGTGCATCGACCTCAAGTTCAACATCGGAATCAATACCAAACAACAAAATTCAGGCAGTGTGTACAACTCAAACAGAAATATAATTCAGCATAACATAACATAACATAACATAACATAACATAACATAACATAGCATAATATGACTTGAACCGAATCTTTCCGGGATGTTGGGAATAACATCAAAATGATTCAACCTTATACATAAATGTGACAGCAAAAAAGGTTCTTCACAATGCTTTGCCCTCACGCAGGGCGTGTGAAAACTGGACCAAATAGTTTTGATGTTTGTTGTGATGCAACCTGTTCTGTCACATCTATTTTGAATGTTCTTCATTTCATGCTTGCGCATTTCTTCATATGTTTGTGTCAGAATCCTTTTGCATGCACGAATGCACTGCAAATAGATTCTGTTTCATATAAGACACTTAGAACATGAAAATATTTTAAAACAGAGTGAAAGAATACCAAATAAACCAGCCAAATAAACACGCATAAGGAATCACACACACACACACACACACACACACACACACACACACACACACACACACTCACTCACTCACTCACTCACTCACCCACTCACTCACTCACTGACATACATATACATTCACACTTCTTTTTTTTTCAAAATCAGTACTGTGCCATCACCTTCACCGTCTATTGTTGATGTCTTCGCCAACGCCACTGTCATTATCATGATCGTCGTTATCGTTCCCCCATTTCTTGTTTCTTTTTATCTCTCGCATTTTTCTCTTAGACCTGCATTGGGGAAAGACAAGAAACCAACTCCGATGACAAAGGAGATAGTTTTGATAACAATACAGGGGACATCGTGTGAGGAATCTTGGGGGCGCCCCACACGATTTCTCGCAATTGAGAGAAAACGTGGGAGGGGAACGACCACCATTTCTCGCAGTCCCACGATTTCTCCCAAAGTGAGAGAAATGGTGAGTTGTGAGAAATGGTGGGCTTACAGGGGTTTTAAGGGTATGAAGGTGAAGACGGTATGGGTGGTGGATTTGGAATGTGTAACATGTGTCTGAGAAAGAGAGAGGGGGGAGGCGTGGGGTGGGGGTTGAAGAGTGACACACAGATTGAAGAGAGACACGCACAGAGAAAGAGAGAGACAGAGACACAGAGAGAGACAGAGAGAGAGGTGAAATATGAAACAAATAGCATTTTTAAAGTAAAGTATTATATATAAAAAAAACCCAGTTAAATCATTGATTGCAAAATACATGAATAGTTTAATAGATAAAGAGAAAGAGAGACAGGGGAAAGGTGAGTGTGTTTTTGTTTGTGTTCGTTCGTTTTTAAATTTAACATATATGATGATGGAGTCTCCCATCGGGCCGACGGATGAGTAGACAGGCAGGCATATCTGTCAATGTGTGTCCTCATATGGGAGAAGAGGCCGATTCTGGATGCGCAGCACTTCCCACAGGTGTTGCAAGGGAAAACGTCTCCAGAAGTTGAGCCCTGCTTCCTTCGCTCACGCTTATATATATGTTCACTTCAAATGTTAGTGTGTGTGTGTGTGTGTGTGTGTGTGTGTGTGTGTGTGCATGTTTGTGCGTGTGCGTATGCGTGTTCTCGCGTGCGTGTGTGTATGTGTGTGTACGCGCGCCCGTGTATGTCTGTGCGTGCGTGTATGTGTATGTGTATATCTGTGTGCCAACAGACAGCTGCATCACATCAAGGAGGTCCAAGTGGCCCTGAACGGCCACAGCACCATCATCAAGGTGCTGCCTCACCTGGCCCGCCGCAATGACGACATCGTCCGGGAGGTGCTGGCCTTCATCTGCATCATGCTCTTTAACGCCAACAGGGACGTGCAGGTACAGAGAATGGGCTTGGGTGTTGTGGTGTGAAGTGGTGTCATGTGGTGTGTGGTGTCATGTGGTGTGGTGTGGTGTGGTGTGGTATGGTGTGTTGTGGTGTGGTGTGGTTTGTTGTGGTGTGGTGTGGTGTGAAGTGGTGTGATGTGGTGTGATGTGGTGTGGTGTGGTGTGGTTTGTTGTGGTGTGGTGTGGTGTGGTATGGTGTGGTGTGGTGTGCTCTTCAACGCCAACAGTGTTGTGCAGGTACAGGGTGTGGGGACAGGAGGTTGTGTTGTGTTGTGTTGTTGTCTGGTGTAATGTGTTGTATTGTCTTGAATTGTAAGGTGTCGTGCTGTATTGTATTGTATTATGGTGTGTTGTATTGTTTTATACTGTGTTGTAACGTCTTGAATTGACTTATATTGTAGTGCATGGTGTTGTATGCTGTTGTATTGTACTGTATTGTGTTGTATCATGCTCTTCAACGCCAGCTGGGATGTGCAGGTCAGAGGAGGACCTGGGAGCTGGTGTGTTTGTGTGTGGGGCTGAGGGGGGGGAGGAGGATTGTATTGTACAGCATTGCATTGTGTTGTACAGCATTGCATTGCGTTGTATTGCACAGCATTGCATTGTGTGGTATTGTGCAGTGTTGTGTTGTGATGTATTGTACAGCATTGCATTGTGTTGTATTGTGCAGTGTTGTATTTTCCAGTGTTGTGTTGTGATGTATTGCACAGCATTGCATTATGTTGTATTGTGCAGTGTTGTGTTGTATTGTGCAGTGTTGTGTTGTATTGTGCAGTGTTGTGTTGTATTGTGCAGTGTTGTGTTGTGATGTATTGTGCAGTGTTGTGTTGTGATGTATTGTACAGCATTGCATTGTGTTGTATTGTGCAGTGTTGTGTTGTGATGTATTGTGCAGCATTGCATTGTGTTGTATTGTGCAGTGCTGTGTTGTGATGTATTGTACAGCATTGCATTGTGTTGTATTGTGCAGTGTTGTGTTGCGCAGTGCTGTGTTGTGATGTATTGTACAGCATTGCATTGTGTTGTATTGTGAAGTGTTGTGTTGTGCAGTGTTGTATTATACAGCATTGCATTGTGCTGTAGTGTTGTATTGTGCAGCATTGCATTGTGTTGTATTGTGCAGTGTTGTATTGTGCAGTGTTGTGTTGTGTTGTGCATCATTGCATTGTGTTGTATTGTGCAGTGTTGTATTGTGCAGTGTTGTGTTGTATTGTGCAGCATTGCATTGTGTTGTATTGTGCAGTGTTGTATTGTGCAGTGTTGTGTTGTATTGTGCAGTGTTGTGTTGTGTTGTGCAGTGTTGTGTTGTGCAGTGTTGTGTTGTGATGTGTTATGTTGCATTGTATCATCCTCTTCAACGAAATGCGGGACGTGCAGGCTGGTGTCTGTGTAGTGGTGTGGTGTGGTGTGGTGTTGTGTGGTGTGGTGTGGTGTTGTGGTGTGGTGTGGTGTGGTGTGGTGTGGTGTGGTGTGGTGTTGTGGTGTGGTGTGGTGTGGTGTGGTGTGGTGGTGTGGTGTGATGTGGTGTGGTGTGGTGTGGTGTGGTGTGGTGTGGTGTGGTGTTGTGGTGTGGTGTGTTGTGGTGTGGTGTTGTGGTGTGGTGTTGTGTGGTGTGGTGTGGTGTTGTGGTGTGGTGTGGTGTGGTGTGGTGTGGTGTGGTGTTGTGTTGTGTTGTGTCATATTGTGTTGCCTCATAGTGTGTTGTCTCATAGTGTTTTGTGTTGTGCTGTATCATACTGTGTTGTGTTGTGTGATATTGTGTTGTGTTGCATTGTGTCATGTTATGTTGTATTGTGTTGTGTTGTGTTTGGTTGTGTTGTTTGGGGTTGTACAGCATTGTGTCATACTGAATTGCAGTATGTTGTATTGTATTGCTTTGCATCGCTGTTTGTTTGTTTGTTTAGGGGGGTCAAAATAGATCATGTGAAATTCGGGCGGCAAGTGTATTTTATTTAAAGTAGATTTCTCCACCGTGTGTTGTTTCGTTTCCTCAGAAATCCATGCTGGAGTACTTCCTGTCGACGAGGGAGGAGGTGTTCTTCATGGCTGTTCGGGATCGTATGCAGATCTCCACCAACGCCATCAAGGAAAAGTCAGTGCTTCTCTTTCTCTCATCTGATGTTTCTAAGACTCCTGTCTGCTAGCCTGTTATGCCATGTTTTTGGCCATGTTTGTCTGACTGTGTCTCTGTCTCTCTCTGTCTCTATCATACTTCATTTAAGTGTTCTTTAACTTATTACTTACGTCAGTTAATGCATCTCTTATATACTTCAATTTAATATTTCCCTTAAGTGTTTTGACAAAATAAATGTTATTAAACTATCACAGACATAAAGAATAAAGTAGAGAGAGAGAGAGAGAGCAAAGAAGATCTAAACTCAGTATGGAAAGCATCACAATGTGTTCGATTTTAAGGTCCTTTCTCAAACTGAGGTAGAATAATATAATCTGATCAATGAAAGTTATACAACATAAAGTGTGCAATGTACTATCAATGAACTTGTCGATGCACAGGTAGCATTGTTGTTAAGTAATGTTTGTCTTTGTCTCTGTCTGTCTGTCTGTCTGTCTGTCTGTCTCTCTCTCTCTCGCTCTCTCTCTCTGAAAATCAGGAAGTGGTTTCTTCATGCTGTTTGCACTTACAGGGATGAAGTGACAGGTGTGCTTTTCTTTTTTTCTTTTTTTTTCTTTTCTTTTTTTTCCTAATGACGAGTTATCTTTATTTTTGAATAATTGCTTTGTTTCATTTGAAATTCCCACTCATTCCATTTATCGTGTGCATTATTATTGACACATTCGTTTTAAAACCGACAGGTATTTTTGTTTTTTTTTCCATGACCACAGTTTGCTGAAAGTGTGGGTTGTGCGTTTTGGATTTGATTTCCTGTTGGGTTACACGTGTTCGTTTTGTTTCCGTTTAGAACTTTGTTGCTGAAAAAGACCCGTCGAAATCAGTCCGGGTAACCATTGCATGACATTTTTCACTGTTCTTGTTCCGTTGTCCACAGGTTCGCCTATGCTTTGACTGATGTGGATGTGATTCAAGTTTAGCGCATCACTAATATTCCTTTTCTTTTTTTGTAGCTATAACTGTGATACTCGTTTGTTGTTTTTTTTTGTTTTTTTTTTGTTTGTTTTTTGTTTGTTTGTTTTTTAGTTATAACAAAGTGTGGTTCATTTTGTGTTCTTAGAGATATGCATGGGTTGAATACCTTTTTTTTTTCTTTTTTTTTTTTTTTTACTTCGGCCGTTAAGCATGACTGGCATCGTTTTTTTTCTTCTTCTTTTTTTCTTTTATTTTTTTATACCTAAGAGCAGATCTGCTGTAGAATTTGATGTACATTTATAAAGTGTGGATTTTGTTGTACTGATTTAACTGTAACTTAGTGGGGTTTTTGTGGGTTTTTTTTACTGAGGCGGAATGTTTGGTTTAGGTTGATCTATCCAAGTGTTTGTTGTAGCTTTGATGATATGATGTGTACAGTACAAGGACCACCCCCTTCCCCCATGAAATAGATGAATGGAAATGCAAGCAGCCTTCACCAACCGTTGTTGTAGTTTGTCGAGGAGGACTGTGCGGTTGACGCCAGACCAGTTGGTGTGAATAGTGCAGGATAACTCGCCATGAGACCAAAACTTCATTATCAGTGTTGGTACTTATAAAAAGCTACAGGCACAATTATCGAGTAGCTAGAGAGTGGGGGTCATGGATTATATGCCGGCGTTGTTGCCTGATGGGTGAAGGAAGGAGGTGTCCCAGGTCATCCACGCCTTTTGTCTCTGACTCTGGTTTTAGTGTTCCCGGTTTATCACGACGTCCTGGCAATGATAAAGTTCTGTCACGCCATTGTTAACAGTTGCAGAACGAGGTAAAATAGTCAGACATACATATCCCCGTCACCCACCTAGCAGCAGACGGTAGGATATTTCTTTATCAGTGGATGAGCAATCACTATTTACAGATCAGTCGTGGAGTCAGGCGTGACATTTTGAAGCGGCTTGTGCGCATGCAATACAAATACAAGTTTTGCCCTGCTCACAAAATGATCCTGCTTGCTAGCTTGAACTGATCGTCATTAGTGCAGAAACATAAGTCTCCACACACCAGACTCACAAGGCAAGCCTCTCATGTACTAAACCAAATACCTGAGGATGCATCCTTGCTCTTTACCCTTCATGTTCCATTACAAACAGAACCTACAGGTTTGTTCTCTGTTGGTTGAGGGAAATGTTAACAGCATGACACCGGAAACTAACTGTGTCTTCAGATCTCTTTGCACATGACAAGGCAATAAGTGTTGATTTTAAAAACTAAATAAATAAACAAAAAGAAAACAAACAAACAGGGGATTTAAACCAGTTTTTTGGACCACCGTGTTTCGCCACTATTTGCAGGACCACCCTCAGATAGGATATGATTTAGGGACAGAAACAGCATGTTGTGTTTGAAACGATATGATTTAGGGACAGAAACAGCATGTTGTGTTTGAAACGAAACGGGTTAATTTAGATTGATACTGTCATCAGTTTCAAACATGCGGGTCTGGTGACAAGAAATATAAAGGCCAAACCAGTTGACGTGTGGCCGGTTCATTTCTCCACTGAAACAACCACCTTATTTCACCACAACAGTTTTATCAGAAAAAGCGTGTAATATGGAATAGTTTCTTTAAAGTTTTTATACAAAAGACATCTTAACTCATTTTACTTTTTCTACTTTGATGTTATTTTCGTGGTATCGCACGATGTGTCTGACAAAATCGGGCGGTCCTCCTCCAACACACGGTTTGACGGATGGTGAATCAGCTCCTTTAATCAGCAGAATGTGTCCTGACGCTGCCAGTCGTGAACCACAGGAAGAACATCATCTCCTGCAGAGTTTGTTGTGGAGAAATAGAGCAACGAAATCTGCAAAGGAGTATTTTCTTTCTCTGGCTTTTGAAGTACATGTTTTGATGTGGCACGCGTTGTGTTGTGTAGGAAGTGCCGTGGTGGGTGTTGTTCTAGATGTAGTTTGTGTTCTGCTCTGTAGCGGGCAGCGGTTGGTTTTGTGGCGGACCCCATGATGCATCAAATCGAAAAATAGAAGAAGAGTAAATCTACAGCTTTCACTTGACGTACATATGCACGTTCAGCATGAACGAGTCAGAAAGGCAACACACACCGCATGAACAAGAGCATTTCTTCTTTCTACATGTTTCACAAAGCACCGAAATTTCTTCTTCCTTGCACACTGTACCTCACAACTGAAAGGTATGTTTTACAAAAATGAAAAGAGTGCACATGCCACGAGAATGCACAAAATATTTGAAACACCAGTTCAATGTTATCTTTAACGAAAAAGCTGAAACTGTTACATATTATAGTGTTATTAATATTTAAATACACACCTCCTCCCCCCCACCCCCCCACACACTCTCTCTCTCTCTCGCTTACAGTGTCTGTGCTTTCTACACATCTCCACACCCCCCACACTTCTTCACACATACTCTCTCTCTCTCTCATACCTCCTCCAACCCCAAACTCCACATACACACACCATCATGTTCTCCAACGAAGTTAAAAATTTATGTTTAATTAATTAAAC
Source organism: Babylonia areolata (assembly GCF_041734735.1). Lineage (NCBI taxonomy): Eukaryota > Metazoa > Mollusca > Gastropoda > Neogastropoda > Buccinidae > Babylonia > Babylonia areolata. The sequence goes on from NC_134884.1 coordinate 13,330,602, forward strand.
TGTATTTGTGACTCCATTTAATGGTTATAAGTGGATGTGATAATAAACAACCTAAACCTAATCGGTAACAACAATGTCTCCATTACTCGTCACAATGTGAGTCAGGAGCTGACAGGCACAGTCTTGTTTCAGTTTGATAAAACCAAACAGGTGAGGAGGCTTGTCCAGTGTTGGTGGTTGTTTTTCTTTCCCCTTTTCTTTCCGTGGATCTTTGGATTATTGTTGAGTTATCGTACTGTCCATACATGTATGTTGTTTGTCTCTGTTGGAAACTGTGGCTTTGGAATTTTTTCCATTTTCATTTTGTATTAAGTTTTTTTGTACACTTTGGTTGGAATCCCGTTTAGTTTCTCACGGAAACAAATTTCTGTTCGGCCATTTCAGTTTCCTTTTCCTTTTTTTCTCATTTCTTTTGTACAGGAATATTTCACAAGATGTATTGTCAATGAATATGAATCAGTGTAACACTACCTGCAAGATTTATATTATCAGATGCATTTATTCTTATCAGTTTCATTATACTAAGTGTCAGTATGCTGCAAACGATCAAAGATGAAATAACACCGTTGAAATGTGTGCACTTCAGTGATATTGAAAATGTCTCACAATTACTTCTGCGCCGACAGAACATTATTCAGTTTAACGATTATGTCTTTAAATGCTGTATACCTTATTAACATTGTTATGTCATCTTTATTTACTAATGAATCACGATACTTTAAAAATGAGACACTAAATGATAAAGTTATTTGCAGGTGGCATATTTACAATAATAGGTATCATCATTTAAAACAGTATCATATTGTTTCGAGTTCCTGTCTTGATGTCAAGAAAATAATGATATAGTGTTTGTCCTTACGATTGAATTAAATTAAACTAAGTTATTGTTTTAACAGACATAAGGAAAAAAAGACAAATCTGAAAGAGTGTATGAGGAAGGACATAGATTCATTTCTCAAAGCACAGTCCATACGAATTTGTCGCCAAGAAATCAGATTTTTTTTAACAGAAACATGGAAACCGCGAAGGTGTTCATTCGGCTAGATTCGATTTCTTAACCCGAACAGGGAAAGGGTCTGATAGGAGATCGGAAAGGGGGCCATTAGGAAATCTTTCCAGAGTTGAATTTCTAAGTTAAGACTCTCTGTATTCCATGAGTAAAGGAAGTAAACGGGGTAATATACAAGTACAGACTAAGGGTGTAGAATGGAAATATTTTCTTCATTTCTTCAGTGGAATTATCAGGTCAGGGTGCTCTGTTTTGCAAAAATGAAGGAAGTACTTGGGAGACCAAGATGTTGTTAAGCCAGTGGGTAAACAGAAAAAAAACAACTTTCCTATGTTTTTTCAATGGCATTTTCTAGTAAGGATGCCCTGCATTCCGTCAACGAAGCAAGTACACGGGAGACTAAGAAGTTACAAATGTAGATTGGAGACTGAGAGGGTGAAACAGAAATCTCTTTGGTTTCCTGTTTTAAATTTTCGGGTTAAAATGCTCTATATTATTTACATGTGGGGAGTATACATATTTATTATTTAAAAAAAAAAGAAGTAAGAAGTGTTATTGCCAATGTGGATAGTAAATGGTGAAAAGGATATCTTTCCTTCGTTTCCTCAATCAAATTTTCAAATTAAGATGCTTTGTATTCTGAACATGAAGCAAGTAATAAGCGTGAGACTCAGTGGTTATAAAGCAGAGTGTGAAGACACAGGGGGTGGAAAACAAGTGGTGTAGACTCAGAGGTCACAGAGCAGAGTGTGAAGACACGGGGGGTGGGGGGGGGGGAGGAAGTGGTGTAGACTCAGAGGTCACAGAGCAGAGTGTGAAGACACAGGGGGTGGGGGGGAGGAAGTGGTGTAGACTCAGAGGTCACAGAGCAGAGTGTGAAGACACGGGGGGTGGAGGGGAGGAAGTGGTGTAGACTCAGAGGTTACAGAGCAGAGTGTGAAGACAGGTGGGGTGGGGGGGGGGAGGAAGTGGTGTAGACTCAGAGGTTACAGAGCAGAGTGTGAAGACACGGGGGGTGGGGGGGGAGGAAGTGGTGTAGACCCAGAGGTTACAGAGCAGAGTGTGAAGACACGGGGGGTGGGGGGGAGGAAGTGGTGTAGACTCAGAGGTTACAGAGCAGAGTGTGAAGACACGGGGGGTGGGTGGGGGGGGGGGAAGTGGTGTAGACTCAGAGGTTACAGAGCAGAGTGTGAAGACACGGGGGGTGGGGGGAAGGAAGTGGTGTAGACTCAGAGGTTACAGAGCAGAGTGTGAAGACACGGGTGGGGGGTGGGGGGGGGGAAGTGGTGTAGACTCAGAGGTTACAGAGCAGAGTGTGAAGACACGGGGGGTGGGGGGGAGGAAGTGGTGTAGACTCAGAGGTTACAGAGCAGAGTGTGAAGACACGGGGGGTGACAAGGTAGCGGTGATGCTGACGCTGTGCTGACTGTTACAGGCGCAGTCTGTTGGCTCAGCACGAGGCCAGGGTCAAAGAGGCCATGGCCAACATGAACAACTACAACATGACCCTCACCATCGGCAGAAAGGCCCTGCAGGTTTCTATTGTTGTTGTTTGTTTTTTTTGTTTGTTTTGTGTGTGTGTGTGTGTGTGTGTGTGTGTGTGTGTGTGTGTGTGTGTGTGTGTGTTTTGTTGTTGTTTTTTTAATGGAGGAAGTGAGATACAGAAGAGGGACGTTGTGTGCGAATGGGTTGGGAGGGTGGGGGGAGAGTGTGCGAGCGTGTGTGTTGTGATGTGTGTGTGTGTGTGTGTGTGTGTGTGTGTGTGTGTGTGTGTGTTTATTTCCTTGTGTACATATGTGTATACGTCATGAATTTTGTTATTTTTGTGTTTTGATATGGAGGTAGGGCAGGTAGGGAGAAACATTGTTTTCTTTTTGAAGTTCTTTTATTGATCAGTGCTAAAAGTGTATGAGGCTTCTGCTTTGTCAAAGTCACTTTCTACTATTTCCCCACAACAGTGAGTCGGATACACCCAAATAACTCCAACGTAAACACGGGACGGAGAAGAGAGAAGGGGATGGGGGGTGGGGGTGACACCAGCACACTCAGTTTTCAAGTCACAGGATATGAACTGTATCTCCAAAGACAAAGATCATGGCCTCATCTACACTGATTGGGTCTCGTTGCATGAGGTGTCTCCCTCAAAGACATAGTGGAGACTCCAAACCGCCCTTTGAGGTCTTTGGACTATAGTGGAGGCTCCAGACCGCCCTTTGAGGTCTTTGGACTATAGTGGAGGCTCCAGACCGCCCTTTGAGGTCTTTGGACTATAGTGGAGGCTCCAGACCGCCCTTTGAGGTCTTTGGACTATAGTGGAGGCTCCAGACCGCCCTTTGAGGTCTTTGGACTGTGAGGTTTGACTGGAGTCAGAAAAAACTGGGCCGTGTGGTCGTGACACAGAATACAAGCGTCCTAAAAGCTGTCTGCTCCAAACAGTTTGATTAACAGGTACTTCGTTGGTGGTGAACAAAGACTCGCTTTTCCTAAACGTTGGGCGTTTGTGAATGAAACTGGTCCCAGTGTGTCAGCCACAGGTGTGGTTCAGACACTCTTCTTGTACTTACGTTCAGGACGAATTGTGTGACGTTTTTCTTTACCCTACAAAAATACAGAATCTGTTAGGATTAAAACTGGCTAGATTAAGTTTCAGCTATGTTTGTTTATAAGTATCTATGGTTTTGTAAGTCCGCAATCTTGACGCCACTAACTTCAAGCAAGGGAGGTAAGGAATTGCTGTGCGCGCCATTCCTGTTAATCCACTAATAGTCTTCCCAATTGACATCCATTCATGATGCCATGAGCGGAAATTCTACCAGAAAATGATAATGAAGCTAAATGCTGAATTTCTGCATGTGTACTTTCTTTTCAGCAAATCCAAGTCTTTGAACGGAAGATGAAGTCAGAGAGACTTGGTGGATGGGTAAGTTTCTACAGATGATCTCAGTTCTTCAGAACATATTGCATGATCACCTTTGTCGACTGTTTATTTACTCATATACTGTTATTGAATGAAACGCTTATAATTATGATGAAATAATAGTATTTGTATTGCTTTGCACTTATAATTATATGCTACTTCTTGAAAGTCCTGTGTAAATGTTTTACAACAGGACCACAATGTTTAGCGGACAGAAAAAGATTCAACTGCCTTTGACTTCAGGAAAATTTTTAAAAATCGTCTGATAAATAAAAACGTAGTTTCAAATGTAGGATGAACAAGATTAACGTACGTGTGTTTCAGGATGTCTCACACATTCCATGTTTGATGATAACCTGTTACATTGTGCTTGCCCCTTTTTCTCACCGTTCGCGTAATGAGGGTTATGAAGGGCGGGTGTGATGCGTTCATTACATCAACAGTAGGCGTCATCCCATTGATTCATTCTGTTCGTTCGCCTACAGGTTAGAATATGTCTGTGTTCATGCGCCATTTTGTCGGGTTGCTGGTGAAGTGTGTTGTAGATAGGTCATTTCATCTTGATAGGTAGGTGTGTGTATGTGCAATTGTTTTTCCTTCTTCGAGGAGTATGTGTTTTCTCAGGTAGACAAAAATGATCATGTACACACTCGCGTGTGTGTCTCCACACGCGTGTTCTTGCTTTCTCACAAACACACTCGTATGCACAGCCACACACGTCGGCAGAAACGCCATGTTTGTACAGAACTCTTGTCGACACAGTTGTGCTTTTACAACTCATGAGCAACATGAAGAACAGAAGTCACAACAAACTTCTTGGTTGTTGTGTTTGCTCTTGGCAGTTTTGTTCGATTGCAACTGGTGATGAGAGAAAATGAGTACAGACTAAAGCAATAAGTAACTGTTTTGCCAGGTAACGGGCGAACGGGCAACTTGCTGAAAGATTCAAATGGAATGAAAATATTCTTTTATGTTTATTGCCCTTGTCTTTTCTCTGTCTTGTATGTACGTAATAAGGTTAGTAATGTCGTGAATGTACGTAATAAGGTTAGTAATGTCGTGAATGTACGTGATAAGGTTAGTAATGTCGTGAATGTACGTAATAAGGTTAGTAATGTCGTGAATGTACGTGATAAGGTTAGTAATGTCGTGAATGTACGTAATAAGGTTAGTAATGTCGTGAATGTACGTGATAAGGTTAGTAATGTCGTGAATGTACGTGATAAGGTTAGTAATGTCGTGAATGTACGTGATAAGGTTAGTAATGTCGTGAATGTACGTGATAAGGTTAGTAATGTCGTGAATGTACGTGATAAGGTTAGTAATGTCGTGAATGTACGTGATAAGGTTAGTAATGTCGTGAATGTACGTGATAAGCTTAGTAATGTCGTGAATGTACGTGATAAGGTTAGTAATGTCTTGTATGTACGTAATAAGGTTAGTAATGTCGTGAATGTACGTGATAAGAATAGGATTTTGTGTGTACAAAAAACATCAGTGAACATGTTAAATGCCTTTTGAAAACTCATTTTAACTCCTTTTTGAAAACTCATCTGCAACTGACAATCGCACTGTGTTGTTCCATTGGCTTATTTGTAGACTGTTGATATTCCTTTGAGGGCTCACGTTAGAATGCTTTATTCAAGATGATAGATTACTTTCATTCTGGTGGCTCGACCTTCATCACTGCATCAAGAAAACGATTAACAACTCACCAGAAAAAAAAAACGAAACAAAAACAAAACGTTTCTGTGTTTACAAGGGAGTGGGACACTGTACAATGTGAAATTAACATTCTCGATTCTCCGTGGTGCCTCACCGACTTCCCTATGTCAGTTGTTTTGTTTTTTGTTTGTTTGGTTGTTTGGGTTTTTTTGTTTGTTTGTTTTTTGTTTGTTTGGTTGGTTGGTTGTTGTTTTTTGTCAACAAGGACACATTTTGACACAACTGTTAGTGATACTGCTGTGTATATGAATGCTCGAGAGTTAGGAAGAATAACAAATGTTCAGTAAGAATATGTTTTAACACAGTTGTTAGCGATAGTGCTGTGCAGATTGTTTAAAAGTTAGACCCCCCCAAAAAAAAAACCGCGTTTGGTGTCAAAGGGAAAACGAATCAAGGATGAAAAAATGTTACGGACTGATTCCTTGTTTTAACAAAGCTAATAGAGATCAAACGTACGTATGGTGACGTTCTCAAGAAAAGCGACAAAAGACAAAGCGATGAGTATGTCTCTCTCTTCTGCACGTGACTTCCAAAGCTACAGCAGCCTTTCACTAAACAATTCGTTATATCAACACTAAATCGAGCTGAATATTGTTATACATTTGTGCGTATTATACATGTGGAGTGTGCCACGCTGTTTCACTGAAGACTGACAAACGTTCATGAGAACTGACATATGGTAGGCTATCTGTCTGGGCTGGATTTTGTACTCTGCTTTTTGTCATCCTCAAACTGTCTTGTATTCGTACGCGCACTAATTAACCGATGACCGATATATATCCTATATAATTTTAGATAAACGCGTTGTTTTTTGTTGTTGTTTTTATTGACATATTTGAATCTGTCTGCAATAGAATATCTCTAGATTATTTTTCTGGTCCAAACCATCACATGATGAGGTTTAAAAAAAAAACTAAAAAAAAACAAAAACAAAAAAAAACTTTCCATGAAATGTGTTCACTGAAATTGTTGAGATAACTTATCTTTGATCCTCTTGACTGAAACGAGGCGACCTAAAGTGAAAGTCGAGTTGAAGAACTGAGTTTTTTAATTTGTGTTTCCAGATATGATTTAATTTTATTTCGATCGTCTTGAGAGTACTTGTGGTTAACGTGGACTGAAAGGAGTAGGCATTAAATTGAAAGGAGCAATAATGTATTTGTTTTGTGACCCTGTAATCAGATTTTTCAATACAGGGTAGTGAATAAACGCACTCTGAAACTCCTTAAGAAGACTATTATAACCATTTCAACTGTTTCTGCTTTGTTGTGTGTCTCCTAACATTTTGTGACTGTCTCTGTGTCTGTGTGTCTCCTAACATTTTGTGACTGTATCTGTGTCTGTGTGTCTCCTAACATTTTGTGACTGTCTCTGTGCCTGTGTGCTTGGGGTAGCGTTCTAACCCGAGGTAAACTCATAGTAGTATTTAGTTTGGTTGGAAGATGGCGGTTTTGGTTTCCCCGTTTCTCATCAATGTTTCCCCACTCCCCGTCTCTCATCAATGTTTCCCCACTCCCCGTCTCTATCAATGTTTCCCCACTCCCCGTCTCTCATCAATGTTTCCCCACTCCCCGTCTCTCATCAATGTTTCCCCACTCCCCGTCTCTATCAATGTTTCCCCACTCCCCGTTTCTCATCAATGTTTCCCCACTCCCCGTCTCTATCAATGTTTCCCCACTCCCCGTCTCTCATCAATGTTTCCCCACTCCCCGTCTCTCAGTGTTTCCCCACTCCCCGTCTCTCATCAATGTTTCCCCACTCCCCGTCTCTCTATCAGTGTTTCTCCACTCCCCGTCTCTCTATCAGTGTTTCCCCACTCCCCGTCTCTCATCAATGATTCCCCACTCCCCGTCTCTCATCAATGTTTCCCCACTCCCCGTCTGTCATCAATGTTTCCCCACTCCCCGTCTCTCATCAGTGTTTCCCCACTCCCCGTTTCTCATCAGTGTTTCCCCATCAATGTTTCCCCACTCCCCGTCTCTCATCAATGTTTCCCCACTCCCCGTCTCTCATCATCAATGTTTTTCCCACTCCCCGTCTCTCATCAGTGTTTCCTCACTCCCCGTTTCTCATCAGTGTTTCCCCACTCCCCGTCTCTCGTCAGTGTTTCCCCACTCCCCGTTTCTCATCAGTGTTTCTCCACTCCCCGTCTCTCTATCAGTGTTTCCCCACTCCCCGTCTCTCATCAATGATTCCCCACTCCCCGTCTCTCATCAATGTTTCCCCACTCCCCGTCTGTCATCAATGTTTCCCCACTCCCCGTCTGTCATCAATGTTTCCCCACTCCCCGTCTCTCATCAGTGTTTCCCCACTCCCCGTTTCTCATCAGTGTTTCCCCATCAATGTTTCCCCACTCCCCGTCTCTCATCAATGTTTCCCCACTCCCCGTCTCTCATCATCAATGTTTTTCCCACTCCCCGTCTCTCATCAATGTTTCCCCACTCCCCGTCTCTCATCAGTGTTTCCCCACTCCACGTCTCTCATCATCAATGTTTTTCCCACTCCCCGTCTCTCATCAATGTTTCCCCACTCCCCGTCTCTCATCAATGTTTCCCCACTCCCCGTCTCTATCAGTGTTTCCCCACTCCCCGTCTCTCATCAATGTTTCCCCACTCCCCGTCTCTATCAATGTTTCCCCACTCCCCGTCTCTATCAGTGTTTCCCTAATCCACGTCTCTCATCAATGTTTCCCCACTCCACGTCTCTCATCAATGTTTCCCCACTCCCCGTCTCTATCAGTGTTTCCCCACTCCCCGTCTCTCATCAATGTTTCCCCACTCCCCGTCTCTCATCATCAATGTTTCCCCACTCCCCGTCTCTCATCAATGTTTCCCCACTCCCCGTCTCTCATCAATGTTTCCCCACTCCCCGTCTCTCATCAATGTTTCCCCACTCACCGTTTCTCATCAATGTTTCCCTACTCCCCGTTTCTCATCAATGTTTCCCCACTCCCCGTTTCTCATCATCAATGTTTCCCTAATCCACAGTATGTATCGTGTCGGTGTGACCACAACCATTGAGTATACTCACCATTCATTGTAACCACCACTATTATATCCCATCCATAACCCACAGTACTCATCATGTATCGTAGCTGTTGGCTCTTGCTCTTTTCTCTTCGCTTGTCTCCCATACATCGTGGCGTTGCACTACTTTTCCTTCCATAGCGGGCCCTATGTCGAGCCATTGAACCGGCGGATGACCACAACAAGCTGAAGCGGAGACTTACTTGGCGAAAATCGTCCAGTGAGAGAAAAACTCCGAAGAAAACGCGAGAAGTGCGCGCCAATGGCATCACTTTTTCCAAAGACAGTGAGGCCCTGATGGGGGAGCGAACAGAAATCGAACTGACGTCAGTGGCAGTGGAGGTAAGGTGCTGTGGAGGGCAGGAGCAAGGTGTGAGCTGGGCATGCGATGTGTCTTGCACACAGCATCTGCTGGCTTTGTTTTTCTTCTGGTGGTTTCTACTTTTGTTTGTTTTGCATGAGTGTTGTAGTTTTGGATTTCTGTGAGGGGTTTTTCTCGGGAATGTTGTGTTGGGTGTTTAGTTATTTTTACGGTGTTTGTGTGGTGGTGTCTTTTTTATGGGAGTGTGCCCTTCTACCATGTTCAAAGCTTTCCCCACTTTACTTAATGGACTACATAATATTCACTTTTACTCTTTTACTCTCCTACACATTTTTTTGCCTTTGCTGCCATGCTTGTTTATTTGGCGTAGGAACACTTGTTGATCTTGAACACACTAGCTTTCTTCTATCCGTTTGTGGATGAGTTGCACATCTAGACTTTATTAGAAAATGTTCAGCTGAACATTGTAAGAAACACTCGTGTGTGTATAGCCGTATGCACATGATACATCCACATTATGCTGTGAAGTTGATTTTTTTTCGTTGATACAAGAAAAGAATGATTATAACAGCCAGTCAGAAAAAAGACGTTGCCAAACACATATAACTTTGTCCCGACAGCACTGCACGTGAACTTGTATCCTCAAGTGTGTGCAGGGATGGGGTGGAGGTTGTTGATCAAAACTGTGACTTTGTCAACATTGTATATTAGCAATGGCGTGTTCCTAGTGCTGTTTGTGATTTTTCACGAGCCTTGACTTGCATGTGCATGCTACGAAACTGACATGACTGAGTCAAAGGGAGGGGTGCGGGGGGGGAGGGGGGGGTTGCATGGGGGGACTGGGGTTGAGGCTGGTGGGTGTGCATGAATCGCATGTGTTTGCTGAAGTCGTTTGAGAAAGAAAACTGCCGAAAACATTCATCGTGGGCAAATCCCTGAAGCTGAAGCTTGTTGAAGCTGATGACGAACACGGGCTTTTGCCGTTCAGCTTCAGTAGATAGTTAACTTCATGCCTTCTCGTTGCCTGTTTGCTTGTCTAATTGTATGACTGGTTCTCTGTCTCTTTCTCTCAGTGACTGTCTTTGCCAGCCTCTGTCTCTGTCTCTGTCTGTGTGTGTGTGTGTGTCTGCGTGCTCAATCTAAGTTTACTTGTTTCTCTATCTGCGATGAAATTCGTGCGACCTGTTCCTCTTCATTTGTTCAAAAGATTTACGTTCTGAGAGTGATCCGTTTTTCTCATGTTTCTAGCGCATTGCTCTGCTTACGCTTGCAACTTATTGTTTATGATTGTATTTATGACATGAAGTTCACACACACACGCACGCACCCCCACCCCGACCCCCCTCATACACACACACACACACTCTCTCGTATCTTGTCACTTTCTTCCCACCGTTTTCCAGATGGTTCTGACGGACCCCTCCCCCTCCCATCCCCACCATTCCTTTTCCTCTCCCTCCCTCAGTTTACATTGAAACCAAGCGGAAAGTCAGCAAAATACTGACAACTTAACATGAATGGCATAATTGCAAAAGAGAGCCATTGAGAGTCCTTGTTATTTTTTGAACAATTTCAAACAAAAGTAGACAGCTTTATAAAGCGTTGCCAGTTGAAGTACTATGAACTGATTTCTTGAATGAATGAAGTAAAAATCTCAGCAGCATCTGTTCACGTCGTATTCAAAGATGATATGCGTGGTGGTAATTACACTACTTTTGATGCAGATTTTTTTTCTCATAAATGCAGTCTGTATATTTTACAGTGAGCTCCCTGTTTCTGTAGTAGCCTTCCTTGATTTGGAGCAGAGCATATAGTCAGTATTGGCGCTGCCTCTGACGGAATCGGTGTTCAGTTTCAGTTCACTGACACGATTCCAGTAGGTTTTCTTCAGTGAAGAATAACTTCTTTTAATGAAATTAGGCTGATCATTTTCTACTGCACTGAAATATTTATTGCGTTTTTTAAAGCACAGATATCCACTTGTTTTTTTCTTCCAAAAACTGCCAAGAGATGCAATGAAGGTTGATTTTTCGAACTACGAAAAGACAACACTGTTAATGGTGGAATCGCCAATGCTACCTCACCCTTGTTATAACCAAGTAGCCTATTGAACCATCTGAACAAGACCAAATACAAAAGTACATATTGAGGGACAGTATATGGACTGCTCTTTCACGGAAACGAAGGTTTGACTGATTTCCACAGCATTTTAACTTTGAACTGCTGTAGACTATTTATTGAGATGTTGGCTATTTCGCTGATGCACGCTTCATCTGTTCTTCGGATGGTGTGTGTGTTGTTTTTATGTTGAAGCATGAGCTGAAACACCAACAGCAAGCTTACGCGCTGTACTGCCCGCACGTTGTGCATTATTACCCAACAAGGATTCAGGTGCATAAAAAGAACATTGTTCGTGCATGTTAAAAGCTTTGAGCGCACTGGCGATGTTGCATGTTGGTTGCATAAGTTCAGAAGCATGCTGACCACAGTGTTACCTGCTAACGATCTTCACGTTCGAACGTTTTTCCGGCCTTTGTCGAGAGGCTGCTTTCAAGTTGTGCGTGCGTCAATGTGTGTTTGATCGTCTTGGCGCCCCAAGTTTTATTCAGGAGCTATGCACAAACTGATATTAATTCTGATGGCTGCTCTTCTTTATTATTATTATTATTATTATTATTATTATTTCCTTCATCATTATTATTATTATTATTATTATTATTATTATTATTATTATTATTATTATTATTGTTGTTGTTGTTGTTGTTTATTGTTATAATTATTATTATTCTACCATGTGTCGTGAGAAATTGGGGAAAACATATTTCTCTGTACTGTTTAAAACCTACTTCCTGTCTGGGGAAATGAGAAAAACTTTATTTTTGTATAATGTTTTCCAGTTGTGAGAAAATCCGTTTTGTGTACCGGTTTTCCCTGTTCTGAGAAATTGAGGAAAATATCTTTTCCTGTGCCGTTTTAATCTACCTCCTGTTGTGAGAAAGTGAGGAATCCTCCTATTTCCATACTGTTTTAAACTTTCCTCCTGCCTTCAGAAAGTGAGGAAAACAGCCTCTTTCTCTACAGTTTTAAATGTACCCTCTTGTGGGAAAGAGGGTGCAAGCTTTACGCAGAGTGCATGCCCCATCTTGGAAGACTTCCACGTGCAGAATATCATGTGTAATTATCTTTGCGTTGAGGTTGTTTGTTTTTTTTTAATTGTGGCAGCAAATTGTCGTAATGGTCAACGTCAAAGACATGTTCTAGATTTCAGTGCATGGATATGAGTTTACTTGTGCCAGATTTTCTTTTCTTTTCTCTTTTTTGGGGGGTTTGGGGGGTTCGAGTTTTTCGGGATGGGTATTTACAGTGTTCAGTCCTGATTTGGATATGTGTGTCGGCTGGGTTATAAGCAACAAAGATGGATAGATTGGCTACCCTTTTTTTTTAATTGACGAAATGATCCAACACCAGAGGCATGTCCCAGGTTTGCGTGCATGGATATGACTACTTTTGCCTAATTCCGGGTGTTCATTTTTGTTTGATGGATTCTGTGTTGTTCCTTTTTCTTGTTCCACGGGATCGATGTTGACGGTGTTTTCAGCTCTGCTCGGTTGGGCTTTAGATAACGCTTGATGTTTCACCCTGCTTGACGCCAGGGTATGATATAAGAGGACATCTTTGTCAGTAGTTTAAAGCCTAAATGGTCCCCTATAGCAGCATCTTCATTGCCCCCATCATTATTCAGCATCTCCGAAATGATAGTAAACAAAATGTCCCAAATTTGGGTTGTCATCATTATTATTATCATTATTGCACGTGCAAGATATGAGCTACAACTTGAATTGTCCTTGAAACAATGACAACACCTGCACAAAGAACAGAACACATTTGCACACGTTTTAAAATAAATGTGAATATTAATTAAGCAATACCAGATTGAACTCGCTCCACTCTTTTTTTTTTATATTTTTTTATCATTTCCCCTTCCCCCCCACATCAAACCAGCTTTCTAACCCCCTGTCCCCTCCCCCTGTCCCCCATCATCCCTCTCCCTGTATCACACCACGTTCATACAGCCTGCACGTGCAGGAGGCGGGGCTGGAGGAGGACGTGGAGACTGCCCTGGACGAGGGGGTGAGGGACATGCTGGAGTACAAGGACGACGGCTACATAGAGCTGGTCCTCAAGGTCCTCGCCCGTATCTGTGACGGGCAGCACGTCGGACTGCAGGTAGGGTGTGGGGGGAGGAGGGGAGAGGGGGGTGGCTGTTTGGTGGGAGAGGTGTAGGGGTGGTGTATGGGGGTGGGAGGAATAGAGGGCTGTGTGTTTTGTATTGTGTGTCATGCCGTGTACAGGTGTGTTCCCTGCGTGTTGCAGAACTACCTGCGGGAGGAATGGGAGGGGGCTGTGTGTTGGTGTGTTGTGTGTCATGCCGTGTACAGGTATGTTCCCTGCGTGTTGCAGAACTACCTGCGGGAGGAATAGAGGGCTGTGTGTTGTGTCGTGTGTGTCATGCTGTGTACAGGTGTATTACAAGTGTGTTCCCTGCGTGTTGCAGAACTACCTGCGGGAGGAATAGAGGGCTGTGTGTTGTGTCGTGTGTGTCATGCTGTGTACAGGTGTATTACAAGTGTGTTCCCTGCGTGTTGCAGAACTACCTGCGGGAGCAGCCGGACAACGTGAAGACGTTCAACATCGTGGGGGAGACGGCCCAGTTCCTCAACGTGGTCTACACCACCATCAACAGCAAGACCATCGACCTCGTCATCCAGCTCTTCAACACCCTCAATGAGTTCTGCTCCGTACGTGTGTGTGTGTGTGTGTGTGTGTGTGTAGTGTGTGTGTGTGTGTGTGTGTGTGTGTGTAGTATGTGTGTGTATGTGTGTGTAGTGTGTGTGTGTGTGTGTTGTGTGTGTGTGTGTGTGTGTGTGTGTGTGTGTGTGTGTGTGTGTGTGTGCACAGAGAGAGAGATGTAGATATACAGGATAGATAAATCGATTGATAGATTGATACATACACACATCCATCCATCCATACATACATACATACGTACATACATACATATACAACTAGTGTCAGTTAATCGTCCAGAACCAGACAACACAATTCAGTACACGCACAGAAAGGGAGAGGGGTGTGAACAATGAGACTGCTAGGCCTGTCCAGGGAAAGCCCTTTCATCTTCATTCCATGATGTGTGTTCGTTCAGGGAAACCAGGAGAACCGGGTGTCTGTGTACGACAAGAAGGTGATTGACTACATCAACTTCATCCTCAGGGCAGGAGAGATTGCCGACTGCCCCATTGAAAAGGTTACTCCCTATATGTCGGTTGTGTGGTCACGGTGTGGTGGTGGTGGTTTGGTGTCATGTGTGTGTGTGTGTGTGTGTGTGTGTGTGTGTGTGTGTGTGTGTGTGCATTCCTCTGTGTGTGTGTTCGTGCGTGCGTGCGTGCATTCGTGTGTCTGCTTGTGTGTGCTTGTCAATGTGTGTTGTGTGTGTACGAGTTTGTCAGTGTATGCATATGTGTTGTGTGTGTTTTGCAGTTGCTTTTTTTTTTCACCTAGTGTCACTTCTAATAAAAATATTCGTTCACTGGTTAAAAACAAAAAGTGAATATGAATCAACGTTTAAACATTCTCTCTCTCTCTCTCTCTCTCTCTCTCTCTCTCTCTCTCTCTCTCTCTCTCTCTCTCTCTCTCTCTATCTATCTATCTATCTATGTCTATCTCTGTGTGTGTGTGTGTGTGTGTGTGTGTGTGTGTGTGTGTGTGTGTGTGCTACATATCCACATGTCAGCTAAGTAAATTACAGGATTGTATAATTCAGTGTCCAAGCAAAAGGGGTAATGCACTTGAATACTGTCTGTTATTGTTGACAATGTTAGTAGTCTGATGACTTATGAACATTAAGCCATCTGGAATTTGGAATTTGGAATCACTCACACACACAGACACACAACACACACACACACACACACACACACACACACACACACAGATAGTCACATCTTTTACGACGTGTTAAGCTGACCTGGTGTTCGTCCCCTCTCTACAACCAGGTGATTGAACTGCAGCAAACCATCGGAGCCCTGGTGGTGTCCCTGATTGAGGAGAATGGGCCAGGTGCTTCACAGGTGGCAAAGGTAACGATGATGATGATGGTGGTGGTGGTGGTGGTTATTACTGCATGTGTATGGCTGTGATAGTGTATGTATGATTCACTCTGAATTGCTTTTTAAGGGTTTCTGTTGTTGTTGTTGTCGCTACTGTGATTATTGATTGTATGGATGGTTTGCCCTGGGTTGACATCTTGATATGGCTTATTTTCATTCGTGTTGAATGACTGTGATTTTCTTGTGTTGATTTTTTTCTGTTTTACACCACATGTGAATTTCTTGTGTTGATATAATAAAGTATTCTGTATTCTGTATGATGATAATGATAATCATAAGAAGAATTTAAATCACACACACACACACACACACACACACACACACACACACACACACACACACACACACACACACCTGTTTTCTTGTACAAATATCACTTTCAGTGGAAAGACATAAAACTGAACACTACAACAACAACAACTAATAATAATATTATTATTACTGCTACCACTGCTGCTACTATCACTGCTACTTCTACTTCTAGTAGTATTACTTCTTCACTACATACACCACACACAAACAACCCCTCCACCCCCACCCCCCACCCCCCGCCTCCACGCCCACCCCCCCCCCCCCGCACCCCCGCCCTCCACCCCCCCACACACAGCACACCTAAACCTGTGACCCTCCCACCCCCAGGAAGTGAAGGACGCCCTGGACAAGGAGGCGGTGTGTCGCTGCATGACGGCCTGCTACGAGATGCATCAGGCGGAGAAGAAGAAGAAGATGGAGAGTTTGACGGCCAAGGGACCTGACGGCAGCTACCTGCAGTCCGCCAAGACCCTGGCGGCCTTCGGGGGCAGCCTCCTGCAAGGAGTCGTGGTCAGTCAGTCAGTCAGTCAGTCAGTCCCACCAGAAAATGCCGACCGACTCTCCTGTACTGCTGAAAGATCGGGACTGTGAAGCCATATGTGACTGCGATAAATAAACAGATTACTGCTGAGTGTATATATATACAGTGGAGTGATGGCCTACAGGTAACGCGTCCGCATAGGAAGCGAGAGAATCTGAGCGCGCTGGTTCAAATCACGGATCAGCCGCCGATATTTTCTCCCACTCCACTAGACCTTCAGTGGTGGTCTGGGATCAGACGATAAACCGAGGTCCCATGTACAGCATGCACTTAGCGCACGTAAAAGAACCCACGGCAACAAACGGGTTGTTCCTGGCAAAATTCTGTAGAAAAATCCATTTCGACAGAAAAAAAAAAAAAATCTGCACGCAGGAAAAAATACAAAAAATGGGTGGCACTATAGTGCAGTGACGCGCTCTACCTGGGTAGAGCAGCCCAAATTTCACACAGAGAAATCTGTTGTGATAAAAAGAAATACAAATACAAATACAGCTGCCGTATGGAGGAAGTGTGCAAAAATATACATGGGTTCTTCTTCCTCCTCCTCTTCTTCTTCAGCGTTCCCAGGCACGTGAGTTGTTAAATAAGAGTGTGACAAGACGTGTCAACGTTTCATCAGTTCTACTTATCACTGCATCTGGAGAAGAAGGACTTACGGTCTGGAATGTTGACATATATTTTACCACCCACAGTCTCTTTATAGTCTTCCTCCACATGTCGGTCTTGTAAAATCACATCTATTGTCGATGTTGTAAACTCAACAGCCATGTTTTGCTCTATCGCAGTCACGAAAGGTTGATGCATACTCTAAAATTGTGTGAGAAAGTCGGTCGGTATTTCTTTTTTCTTATCTTTTTTTTTTACTGTGGAGATAGTATTCTCATCTGCTTCATGTTTTCTTTTCTTTTCTTTCTTTCTTTCTTGTTTTTGTCCGTCCTGTTCTTGTTCTTTCTTTCACTTTTGTTCTTTTTCTTCTTTCTTTGTTCTTCTTCCTTCTTTCAGCTATTGCTGCTCTTCTTCTTCTTCTTCTTCTCCTCCTCTTCCTCTTCCTCTTCCTCCTCCTCCTCCTCCTTCTCCTTCTCCTCCTCCTCATCTTTTTCTTCCTTTGACGCTACAGCAGTAGCAGTTGCATCAACATCGTCAGCCACGTGTCTTTGTACTGGTGTTGTGAAAGATGGGATAAATGGCAGTGTATGAAGGAAGTAGCTGTCTGGATAAATGGCAGTGTATGAAGGAAGTAGCTGTCTGGATAAATGGTAGTGTATGAAGGAATGAAGGAAGTAGCTGTCTGGATAAATGGCAGTGTATGAAGGAAGTAGCTGTCTGGATAAATGGTAGTGTATGAAGGAATGAAGGAAGTAGCTGTCTGGGTAGGGGAGATAACTGGGCAATGTATAGATGTGTCCAAAGCCAAGGCAAAGTTCAGAACATGCCTTCTTGAATGTTGGATATACAGAGGGTGTGTGTATGTGTCGTGGTGTTTCTTTGTTTCTCAAACTCTTAAAACCGTTCGCACACACACACACACACACACACACACACACACACACACATGAAAAATCAATTTCACAGTAGAATATCTACGGAAAACGTGTAAAGAAATTTGAAATTTGTTCGCCGGTAAAGTAATAGCAAATGAAAGAAGCGTCCGTTATTCACTGCTGACACATGAGGAAGACTGTGCAGAATATTTGTAAGTGATGTGAAGTTACTTTGGTCTGTTTCTGGTTTCTTTGGAACAAATGTGCGTGTGAACATGTTTTGAAATTATAGTTCTGCAAGTTCTCCTTCTCATTTTATTTTATTCGGACGTTGTTCTGGGTTTTATAATTTACTGTTACTTCATTCCTTTGTGGGTTTATTTCCTAAAGATCATTTCACATTCCTTTTGCTTAAATGTGAAACAGTGAATATGTTTTGAATTGTGAACTTTTTGTGTGTGTGTGTTTGTTTTGTTTGTTTGTTTTGTTTGTTTTATGTTGATGCTGTTGTTTTCGTGAAATCTACAAACCCGGAAATGGGCAAAAGAGAATATGACATGTTATTGATACATCTTTTATAGAAATGTATGTGCCTGTGTGCGTGTGTTTGTGTGTGTGTGTGTGTGTGTGTGTGTGTGTGTGTGTGTGTGTGTGTGTGTGTGTGTGTGTGTGTGTGTGTGTGTGTGCAGAAGGGGAAGAAGAAGAACGCCCTGAAGGAGAGTGTGATGGAGGTGGGGTTCACGTGCTACTTGATCCTGGCCAGGATGATGGACATTGACCCGCACGTCATGGACAGTGAGTGTGGAAACCAGGGGGCACTTGGCTAGCTCCATTGTATGGCCTGTGTTGTTGCGCTGTCAGAGTTGATTTTCATAGTTATTGATGAGAAAAACTCTTCGGACTTGTTCTTTGTTGGGTTGTGTTTGTTTGTTTGTTTTCACTTTGCTTGATTTTTTTCACTTCTGTAACCTTCTGGACGTTTACTATTAATTTTATTTATATATTTATGCTGTGTCTTTCATGTCTGTCTGTCTGCCTCTCTCTCTCTCACTCTCTCATTTTGTCTTTCTTTTTTTTTATCCCTTTCTCTGTATACATATATATATATATATGTGTGTGTGTGTGTGTGTGTGTGTGTGTGTGTGTGTGTTGCTCCTCCTCAATCTTCTCTATCTCTGTCTATCTATTCAGGTTATAACTATCTCTGTCTGTCTGCAGTCGTGTTTTTATCACTCTAAAGGACGAAACCCAAACAGAAAAGGAGGGGATGATGTTTCTAACTAAAAAGCAAAAACAAAAGAACAAACTGCAAAATTGATGCTTGTCTCACACGTTGCTTTGAACTTCTTCTTCTTCTTCTTTAACTCTGTGAAGAGTCTTTGGGGTGCGGCACCGAAGGACTGTTCCTCAGATTTCTCCAGGTCTGTTAGTTGTGTGTAAAATCCTGGGTCTCTGCAAATGGCTTTACATCCATTCTGTAGTGTACTCAGGATAACAATTCTATTCTGTCTTCCCCTCCGTCTCCCTCCCTCAGCAGTTCCTTGGAGGATTGCTTCAGCAAGGCCACTGGATCTTGTTACGTGGCCAGACCAGTGTAGCTTTCTTTTCTTGACTGATGTCAGCAGATCTCCATGTGGTCCGTTGTACAGCTTGGTGGTCTGATGCACATATACATTGATGATATGATCAGTGTATCTGATGTTTAGTCACTTGAGATAACACGCAATTTCCATGGCTTGAATTCTTTAGACTGCGTAGACTCAATTTTAACTCTCTCCATACGAACGGCGAAAGAGACGACGTTAATAGCGTTTCACCCCAATAACCACCATCAAAATATTACCAGCGGAAGGCTCTTACACTGAAGAGGTGAATGTTGACAAAGAATACCACAATTCTGATGACGGAAGCTAAAGGTTGGGTCATTGAGACACCCACTGGACATCCGAGGGGTCTGTGTAGAGGAGAAGAGAGGACTGGCCGTACTGAGTGAGTTAAATGAAATGTGTCGTTCCTCTGACACACTTCAAAACTGACCAGTTATGATGTGTCATATTTGTTCTTCCACCAGCCCTGCAGCTGACCCCAGAGAAGCAAAAGGCTCTGGACTACTACAAGAAGAACTCCCTGTCCATTGAAGTGGTCAAAGACGACATTCTGCAGAAGGTCAACTTCCGGGTCAAAAACAAGGTGGGTCAGTCAGTAGAGAAGGGCGGGAATGGAAAACAAAATGAAACGAAACGCTTTTCTATTTCACGAGGGCAGTGGAAAAGCATAGTTATATTATTTTAGATCAAGCCCTCTGGGAAAAAGCTACGTACACAGGACATGTTGTTTCATACACAAGAAGACAAAGAAGAAAGAAAAGAGATTCGGGAGACGTGGAGGAGGGATGCTGACGTCAGTCTGGTAGAAATAAGGTGTGGCGGGATCATGGTGGGAGTTGGAAAGAAAAGAGGTGACGAGATGTATTGATAATTGGTGTTAGTATGACAGAAGTGCGTGAATTTGGCTGCAGATATTGCCAGACACTGCATTGTTTTAAAGTCGGTGGCAGGCTTTTGCCCAGAGCTTTTACATCAGCTGACCTATTGGAGTGCTGATGATATCTTTTTTTTATCTTTTTTGTCATATTATCCACTGACTACTTTTCATCTTTGCAGCATGATATATCAAAGACTGAAGAGGCATGGTGCCTCAGTATGAAAACACGGACATGGCGATTCTCATAAAGCCTGAAGTTTCAAAGTAGTCTGTAATCCGTCACTGTCGCTCTGATGTGCTTGTATGTGTTCCTGTGTATTTGAAGTGCTCGTGTAGTTTCAGAGTAGTATGCAATGTGTCTTTATTCAGAACATGTCACAATTCACCAGTTACAGACACACATGACTCCAACAAAATCATACACAAAGTCCTGTCCAGATTATTTAGCATGTGATGGGTGTCGTTGCAGCCAGAGATTTATAAACTGACTGACCCTACTGTCAGTGTGTGTGTATGTGCCCTGTGTTTGATAGATTTTTGCGTGTGCGTGTGTGTATGTGTGTTTGTGTGTGTATGCGTGCGTGCTTGTGTACGAATGTGTGCTTACCTGCTTGGTGCGTGCACGTGCAGAGCGTGTTGCGGGAGGAGGTGAAGGAGAAGCTGAAGTGGAACGTGGACCGCACATCCCCCACCAACAAGATCCGGGACCTGATGAGCTGGACCAGCGACATCATGAAGGACATCTCCTACCAGCGCAAGATCCTCGACAACCCCATCGCCAAGCTCTTCACCAAGGGCTGGTAGGCGTCAGGCATAGCGTGATGGAAAGGGGGAGGAGGGGGAGAAAAAGAAGAGGAACGATGATGATGATGATAATGACGATGATAAAGATTATAATGACGATGATAATAGTAATGATAGCACTTTATGGAACACTTATCCTTCACAGAGACAGTAAGATGAATTCTTCGCTCACCAAACTCTTTTGATTTTTACACAACTGCCACTGCAACTACAACAAACAACAACTACTACTACTAATAATAATAATGCTAATAATACTAACACTACTACAGCTGTTGCTGTTGCTGCTGCTGCTGCTGCTGCTGCTGCTAAGTAATAATGATGATAATGATAATAGTAATCATAATAGCAATGATAATTATAATTCAATGAACATTTCATTTAACAGTGCAAATTTGACCAACATCATTTTACTATGTTTCACAACTCACAGTTAACCAGATCACTCATTCAACTTCCGCCTTACACATCTCTTTCTGCGTTCATGGGCTCCAACTCCCTTGTTCACTCGTATGAATGAGTGGGCTTTTACGTGCACGACCGTTTTAATAACCTCCATGTAGGCAGCCATACTTCGTTTTGGGGGTATGCATGCTGAGGTGTGTTTTTTTGTTGTTTTTTTTATTTGTTTGTTTGTTTATTTTTTCTTGTTTCCATAACCCACCGAACATGTATTACATTATCATTAACGAACACATTTGACCAGTATGCATATACACAGGAAAGGGGTTCTGACACTAGTTAGGTCAGCTCGTCAGTTAACAAAGGAGATCAGGGGTGAAATCCCTCTTCCTTTAACCCACCAGCACTATGACTAGGGTTCGAACTCGGGGCACTCAGAGTAATAAAGTAAAAACAAAACAACAACAACGCCTTAACCACTCGGGTTTTGTTCATCTCATCCTTCGTATCATTTGATCCGCTGAAAAAGGACTAATATACAGCCCACTGCTGTCTCAGGCTTCTGTGGAACTACGGAGCCATCATCCTGAGCCTGGCCATCAACATCATCATGCTGTGGACCTGGAACGCCAAGGCCTGCGCCGAGGACTCCCAGAAGAGCAACATCACTGCCGAGACCTGCCCCAACACTTACGAGTGAGTCCTCCATCTGTGGCAAGAACCAGAACTGCAATTGGGAGCACTGGGGTTGTCCAGCGCTGTTGACATGCCTATCTCTTGAAGGGATTTTCTTCTCAGTGTCGATTTTGGCAGTAGGTTGTCTGGTGTTGTTGATATCTCTTGAAGGTCCTCTACACAGACCCCTCGGATGTCCAGTGGGTGTCTCAATGACCCAACCTTTAGCTTCCGTCGTCAGAATTGTGGTATTCTTTGTCAACATTCACCTCTTCAGTACAAGAGCCTTCCACTTGCACTATTTTGATGGTGGTAATTGGGGTGAAACGCTGTTAACGTCGTCTCTTTCGCCGTTCGTATGGAAAGAGTTAAAGGGATTTCTTCTCAGTGTCGATTTTAGCGGTAGGTTGTCTGGTGTTGTTTACATCTCTTGAAGGGATTTCTTCTCAGTGTCGATTTTAGCGGTAGGTTGTTTGGTGTTGTTAATATCTCTTGAAGGGATTTCTTCTCAGTGTCGATTTTAGCAGTAGGTTGTCTGGTGTTGTTTACATCTCTTGAAGGGATTTCTTCTCAGTGTCGATTTTCGCGGTGTAAGATTGGTTTCAAGTCAGAGCGTCTGAAGAACAGTTCGCTGCTGAAATGTACATGACAGTGATTGTTAATAAGGTAAAGTGTTTTGGAAAAGTATTCTGTGTGTCATTTGCAATGCAGGCTTTGTAATACAGCGCTAATATGGCATTTTGTTTTTTAGTGTACTGGTTCTAGAATAAGATCCCACCAACTGGCAAGAATCCAGTCGGATGTGAAGTGTGTGTGTGTGTGTGTGTGTGTGTGTGTGTGTGTGTGTGTGTGTGTGTGTGTGTGTGTTTTGTGTGTATGTGTGTATGTGTGTGTGTGTGTGTTCTTTCTTTAGTTTAACATCTTTTCACTGTTAAGGGATATTAGACGGAGTGTGGTGGAGAGAAAATGTAGTATGTGTATGCGTGCACGTTGGGGTTGGGGGTGATGAAAAGAGATGGTGGGATGACTGAGACAGGGAAGGAGACATGAAAAGCGTCAGATGTTAAAAGGAAGAGCTGCGAAAGGTTGGACTGACAGAGTAATTCATAACTGTCTCAAAGATTCCTATAATTGGATAAAACATGCTTATTATAATAAACATAATCAATGAAAGGTAGATACCAACTGGACTTTAATTCAAACATTTAAAAAATTGTCAGAGTAATTGATAATCATTTTCTAAGGACAAAAACGAGTTTTGTGGAAACTTGTCAGTGCCAGTGAGCTTTTTTAAGACGAGTTGGCTTGTTCTTGAACGCTCGACAAGAATGTGATAGACAGTTACCGTGCTTCTTTTCCGTATAAACACTGTATGTTTTTGCAATATTTTGAATGTAGGGTATTTAAACGAAATCGACAAATAAAGCTTATGATCGGTCTTGACTGGGAGACAGATAAATTAGTGTGTGTGTGTGTGTGTGTGTGTGTGTGTGTGTGTGTGTGTGTGTGTGTGTGTGTCCAGTTTGTTACTGTGCAGCACAGTGGTGTTGACTGCATGTACAGTATCCTATTATCATTAATATCATCATCATCACTAGTAGTAGTAGTAGTAGTAGTAGTATTGTTGTTGCTCTTGTTGTTGTTGTCCTTCTTGTAATCAGTTTTTGTCACCGACCTGTTCGTCATGGATGTAGTTGCTGATGTCATAATTATGGTGGTCCATGATCTTAGATGAAAACAAAACCCACAACAAGACAGACAAAATGAAAAAGTACATATAATTTCATTTCAGGGGAACCAATGTCATTTCTGGCATCCACAGATTTGAGTATGTATTATTAACATTATCCACCACCTACGTGCAGGCGCATTTCGTTCCCTCACTTTATTAATCAAGAACCAATTATCGTCATTCATCACAAGAGAAACAACTCTTCATCACTCTTATCGCGCTTCCCTCCCTTTGCAGCCCCAGCCCCAACTTTGAAGGCATCACGTCTGATGACTACAGGATCGTGCTGTGGGCGTTAGGGGGTGTCCACAACCTCTTCTCGCTCTTCGTCCTCATCAGCTACTTCCTCTCCAACCATCCTCGGCTACCGCGCGCCGCGGAGATCAAGGCCTTCTTCCGGTGTGTGAGGACACTGGGAATCGGGGGTGGGCGGGTCTGTTAGTGTGTGTTGTGTGTGTGTGTGTGTGTGTGTGTGTGTGTGTGTGTGTGTGCCCGTGTGTGTGTGTGTGTGTGTGTGTGTGTGTGTGTGTGTGTGTGTGTGCCCGTGTGTGTGTGTGTGTGTGTGTCTGTGTGTGTGTGTGTGTGTGCCCGTGTGTGTGTGTGTGTGTGTGTGTGTGTGTGTGTGCCGCTGTGGATGGGCGTATGTGGATGTGACCAAGTTCGATGAAAGAGACCCATTTTCTTTTTTATTCTAATTCAAGTCTTTTTTTTTTTCTTCTTCTTTTTTTGGTGTTTTTTTTGCATTCTAGGTATCTTTCTTTTCAACTATACTTTAATGTGTTTACTGTTGTTAATTCAGTTTATTTATATCATTTAATGTTTTTAATGTTTTATACATACTTACAATAGGAGGCCTGACCGGAGCGTTGGGATCATGCGTAGGTCAGATATCTGCTCTAACCACACACACACACACACACACACACACACGCACGCACACACACGCACGCACGCACGCACACACACACACACACACACACACACACACACACACACACACACACACACACACACGCACATGCACATGAACATGGGGCACACGGTATTATAACATAACAGTGGGTAGAAGTTGAAAAAGAAAGTATGGATTTACGCAGTCCTTAAAGCAGAACAACTTGCCCGGTGCTGATAACATTGCACGTGGGTTGAAGTTGAAAAATGAAGTAAGAAATAACGCAGTCCTTACAGCAGAGCAAGGCTCGTGGTGGTGTCTGCAGAGGGATCTGTGGCGGCAAGGCCAAGGAGGAGGAGGACGTGGCCCAGAAAGACGAGTCTCCCTCCAAGCTGCACATCCAGTTCTTCAGCTTCACCACCTTCTATTACCTGGTCAGTCAGGGAGGGAAGCAGTTGAAGTAGTAACAACAGCAGTCGTAGTGGTGGTAGTAGTAGTAGTAGCAGCAGCAGCAGTAGTAGTGGTAGTAGTTGTTGTAGAAGCAGCAGTAGTGGTGGTGGTGGTAGTAGCAGTAGTATTAGTAGTAGTAGCAGCAGCTTCAGTAGTGGTGGTGGTAGTGGTGGAAGTAGTAGTGTTAGTAGTAGTAGCAGCAGCAGCAGCAGTATTAGTAGTAGTAGAAGTTGTAGCAGCAGCAGTAGTGGTGGTGGTGGTAGTGGTAGTAGTATTAGTTGCAGCAGCAGTAGTAGTAGAAGTTGTAGCAGTAGCAGTAGTGGTGGTGGTGGTAGTAGTAGTAGTAGTAGTAGTAGCAGCAGCTTCAGTAGTGGTGGTGGTAGTAGTAGTGTTAGTAGTAGTAGCAGCAGTAGTAGTAGTAGAAGTTGTAGCAGTAGCAGTAGTGGTGGTGGTGGTAGTAGTAGTAGTGTTAGTAGTAGTAGCAGCAGCAGCAGTAGTAGTGGTGGTGGTGGTGGAAGTAGTAGTGGTAGTAGTAGTAGTAGCAGCAGCAACAGCTGCAGCAGCATCAGTAGTGGCAGTTGCAGCAGCAGCACAAGAAGCAGTAGTAACAATAGCAGCAGTAGTAGTGGTGGTGAAAGGTGAGGGAGCTTCATGTTGTGTAGGTATACTGTTCTGCCCGCCTCTCAGTGCCAAGCGTCTGCTCATGAAGTGCAGGGATCGCCGTGGTATCGATACAGGCACAGACATTTCACAGCCAGCTCCATGAAGACCTTGTTCACAGATGTTCTGCCGGATACGGTTTTCCAGTTCATGAGGGAATTATACATTTTTAATTTGATGCATTATAGTTTACCTGGACTGAACTGGACGAGGCTGAATTTTTTTTTAATGTTGTATTAATTGATCTTTTAACATTATCTTAGTTTCGTTTTGACTGGAAGGCGCGCGTGCGCGCATATGTGCGTGCGTGTGTGTGTGTGTGTGTGTGTGTGTGTGTGTGTGCGTGCGTGTGTGTGTAAGTGTGTAAATGGACAGACGCAGACAGAAAGAATAAATTTTTAAACACGCTTAGAGCCGCATGTTAAGCACAGTAAAAATGCACATTTACTATTAACATCATCATCATCATCATCATTATCATCATTACAAACTTCAAAAAACCTTCCAAAGCTTGAAAGAACCTGTCTGATAATGACCTACCCTCCCACCCACCCTCCCTCCACCCACCAGATGTTTCTAGGGATGTCAATAATGGGCACGCTGTTCCACGGATACTTCTTCGCCTTCCACCTGCTGAACGTGGTCAACAACAACCAGCTGCTCTCCGGGGTCATCAAGGCCGTCACCCTCAACGGTAAGGTGGTCCTGTCTGCTCACCTTTGATGGCCATGTGGTCTCGCTCAGTGATAGGGCCAGGTCAGGCTGGATCTGAATGTCTGTACGAGTTTGCATGTGTGTGTGTGTGTGTGTGTGACTGAAACCTGATTGAATGACACAAGAAACGAATGACGAGCGCTCAACCTGCAGCTGTTTGTTGGCTCCTCCCAGTAGGCAGCGTGTTGTGCAAATGACACGTGTTTGTAAAGCGCTTAGAGCTTGGTCTCCGATACTGTATAAGTACTCATATCATCATCATCTTCATCATCTGTTTGATTAAGAATGATAAAGATAATAGTGATTATAGTAATGAGCACTTATTCCATGTTTTTTTTTTTCTTTTCAGTCTGATATGGAGCTCAAAGCGCGTTACAGAATACTCATTAATTATAAATGACGAAATAACAAAATAAATCCATTCACACGCTCACTGCAGACAGACATTTGACACCACTCGTCTGATATATACACACACGCGCGCGCGCGCGCGCATGCGCACGCACACACACACACACACACACACACACACACACACACACACACACACACACACTGTAGAAATAACCAAGATAGATGTTTTGTTCTCTAAAATCATTGACTGATGGAGAGACAACATTTTTTTTTGTTTGGTCGTTTGATGGTTGTCGTTTTACGTGCAACCCGACACAGATAGTATACATTTTCTGCCAGGGAAAGCCCAGTTCAGCATGTTCGCCTTACAATGTACCTTTTATTTACCTGTATACTAGCTGAATCGGTAGCATAAGCAGCACTGGCTTGAAATAGTGTACCTTGTGAACGGGAAGTGTCTGCTGGCCTCAATGTTTATTCATCTTTATCAGCATGTTCGTTGTTTCTGTTGGATTTTTAAGAACATTTCTTCACAAAGTCAACCAAAATGAGTGATAGTCATCTGTTCTGTTGTGTTGGGTTTTTCTCTCCCTGGTCCATGGATTTTAGGCATGTCCTTGTTGTGGGTGGCTGTCCTGGGCTTCATTGTCATTTACATCTACTCCCTGATCGGGTTCGCCCTTCTGCGCGCCTACTTCAAGCCTGACGACTACCTGTACTGCAAGACGCTGTTCCAGTGCACGGTCACCGTCATCCGCTATGGGCTCATCGGGGACATGTTTGAGGTCAGTGTTTTGTAGAGGGTTGGGGTTCGATTCTTCTGTTTTGTCCTTGTGCTGTGATTAGGACTGTTCTGTTGTACAGTCAGCTTACTGTGTGTTTACTTCATTTGTATCTGTCTTCTCTGTCTGCCTGTTTCTGTCTTTCTCTCTGTCTGTCTGTCTGTCTCTGTCTGCCTGTCTGTCTTTCTTTCTTTCTTTCTTTCTCTCTGTCTCTCTATCTGTCTGTCTGTCTCTCTTTCTCTCTTAAATTTTTTTTCTTTCTGTCGCCCCCCCCCCCCCCGTTCCCAGCCCCCCCCCCCCCCCCCTTCCATCTTTCACCCCTTCTCTCAGTCTCTTCTTCCATCCCTTCCTGTCTACACACATCAAAACTTATACGCGATTACACGCGCGCATGCTTACGCATTTAAGTACACACACACACACACACACACACACACACACACACACACACACGCGCGCGGTTAAGGAGATATGCATTTTTGTTTTAATGAAACAAACAAAATGTTCAGATGATCTTCCATCCCTCTGCAACAGAGTATGCATTCATGTGAACGACTCGTGTGAAATCGCTTTGAATTGTCTCTCTTCCCCACATTCAGCGCTATGTGCCTTTTATTATCATCTTCATTGTCATTATCATCAACACAGTTATCATTGTTCTTGTTATTATTATTATTATTATTTATATCATCATTATTATTATTATATTACTGGCTATGACAGTCTTAAATCTTCTTCTTCTTCGTTTGTGGGCTGCAACTCCCACGTTCACTCGTATATATACGAGTGGGCTTTTACGTGTATGACTGTTTTTAACTCCGCCATGTACGCAGCCATACTCCGTGTTCGGTGATCAGTCTTAAATGAGAGCTAATTTGTGTTTGCACAAGTCTTCTGTCATTGCTGCTGTGTGTACATGTCAAAATTATGGACAAGCCCGGCGCTTCCTTTTAATGAGGAAGTGTGTGGGTTTGTTCCAGTATACCTTTTATGTACCTGTGTGCTCGCTGAATCGGTGGCATAAGCAGCATTGACTTGAAGTTGTGTACCTTGTTGATGGAGAGAGAGAGGAGTTACCACTCTTTACTACGTTTACTCTTTACTGTTTGTTAATCTCTTGTTCTCCTGGCCTCGTTGTTTATTCATCATCATCATTGATCATTGATCATCATTTGTTGTTGTTGTTGTTGTGAACACTGTCGTGCCCCTCATCTCCAGGAGATCAAGGAGAACCCCCAGGGAAGCTCCTTCGAGAGCTTCTGGCCCCTGGTGGTGTACCACGTGTCCTTCTTCATCTTCATCACCACCATCGGCCTCAACATCATCTTCGGTATCATCGTCGACACCTTCTCCGAACTCAGGGATCTCAAGGTAACGTTGTAAAAATATATATATATATGTGTGTGTGTGTGTGTGTGTGTGTGTGTGTGTGTGTAATGCGTGCGCGTGTGTTTGTATTGTATGTGTGTGCGTGTTGATGTGTGTGTGTTTCTGGGTGTTTTGTATGTGTGTGCGTTGTCTGTTTATTTGCGTTGTGAGTTTTGTGTGTTTTTATGTGTGTGCGGGTGTATGTGTATGCGAGTGTGTGTGTGTGTGTTGTTTGTATCCATATATGCGTATGTACGTTTTTATGCATGTGTGTAGGGGGAGTGGGGGGCAGTGTCTATTAAATGAAAGCGAAATATGCTGTATACCTACTTGATTGTGTATTGTTGACACCTGCGTGTCTTTGTGCAGTGGAGAGCAGAGTCCGACATGAAAGACACCTGCTTCATCTGCAGTCGCAACAGCTACGACTTTGAGCACCACGGGAAGGTCAGTTCGCAGTGGAGATATGTCTGATGTTTTTTGATGGTGTCCCATTCTTTAGAGCTCGGTAATCTGTAATATTTCTTACGGAGAAGTTGTCAAAAAAGCCGTTCCCTTTTAGGACAGGTAGATTTTTGGTAGATTTTGTTTTTACAAATAATGATTGTGTATTTGAAACAAGCAAAAATAATCGGCACACTAGATTAGATAGTAAATGATAAATAGGGAAAATGTTAACACTGTTGTTAATTCATTTTCATTACTATTGTAATAAATGATAGATCGGGAAAATGTGAATACCCAGTTTATTTGTTTTCATTGTTATTATGATTGACACGCACTTTTGCAGGCATACAAGGTGCTGATCATTCCAATGGGTTCAAAACAGGTTTGCTTTACTCTAACAGCAATCCTGCTGTGAAAAATGTGAAGGAGTTTTCTGAAGTTGGACTACTGGTTTCGTGTGATACGTGTGTAATGACTGGGCAGAAAGTTGGCATGATGATGTCGGAAGAAAAAAAAAGTAGAATGCATCAGTGTAGTTCACCTGTAGCTCCTGGCGCCCTTTCTCCCAGACCACTCTCTGCTGAAGGTATTAGAACACGACAAAGTTAAGAAAACAGAACGGTTTAGATGTGTGTGTGTGTGTCTGTCTGTCTGTCTGTCTGTCTCTATCTGTCTGTCTCTGTCTCTCTGTGTCTGTCTGTCTCTGTCTCTGTGTGTCTGTCTGTCTCTGTGTGTCTGTCTGTCTGTCTGTGTCTGTCTGTCTCTGTCTGTGTTGTGTGTATGTATGTATTTGTGTGTGTACGCGCGCGTGTCAGACTGTTGGTACAAAAATACGACAGTGCGTGTGACCGCCAGTTTCTGAGCTCGCTCAGCCGTGCGTGACCTGTGCTGTGCACACTGTGTGCAGGGCTTTGACTGGCACGTGCGGCACGAGCACAACATGTGGGCCTACATCTACTTCATCATGCACCTGGACGACATCCAGACCAGTGACTACACGGCGCTGGAACTCTACGTGGCCAAACTGGTCAGCGTCTCCGTTATTTACTTGTTTATCCATTCATCTGGGTATTACTCTGTCTGTACATTAATGTCACAGATAGGTATATTTCGTGATTGCTGCGCTTTGTTTTCAGTTCAGAGTTATGCATGGTGTGACTGACTGGTGTGAAAGCGCTTTGATTTGTCTCTCCACAAGATTTAGCGCTGTATAAATACTAATTGTTATTATTAGTTTTATCATTATTATTATTTTGTTGTCGTTGTTTTCTTTTAGTAAGAACCGTTTTATTCATTCTTTTTTTTTCTTTTCTTTTTTTTAGATCTGTTTATCTATTTATGTGTTTATTTATTCATCCAGACAGTAGTGTGTCGGGCGTTTCGGGGCCACTGCTGCCATTTCCTTTCTTCTGTTTCTTGTTTACATGTACGTGTGTGTGTGCGAACTGTGTTTGGTTGAAAATCAAGAGAGTATAGGTAATGTTTCTGTGAGCGTAACTACAAACTTGGATCATAAGATGATATTTCTACGAGTTTTACCCTCACTAAAGAGACACAGGATTGGAGCGTAATGTGATTCTTCTCTGCGAATGACTATCCAGTTAGAGAGCCAAACATTTCTATCGAAAGCTATTTTTTCTGTGATTTGCCATCGCTCTTGTGTGCACTTTATTGCAGTTTGATACTGTAGTCCCTTATCAATTATGTCCAAAACTGCCATTATGTCACACAAAAGACACAATATAGGAAGATGTTTTTCCTACCTTTTTCTCCCTCTGCCATGTCGTTTATATGCTTAAATTCATGTGATCATAAATACAAATAAATAAAGAAATAAATAAATAAACAAAGGCGTGATAAATAACGAAGAAGGAAGCATTGCAGAATGGTTAAGACTAAGAGGAAGGTGGCCGAATGGTTAAGACGCTCATCTGCCAATACAGTGTCCGTGAGGGTCTGGGTTCGAATCCCGTTCTCCCCCTTTCTCCCAAGTTTGACTGGAAAATCAAACTGAGCGTCTAGTCGTCCGGATGAGAATATATACCGAGGTCCCGTGTGCTGCACACACTTAACGCACTGAAAACGAACCCATGGCAACGAGAGTGTTGTCTTCTGGTAAAATTATGGAGAAGAAATTCACTCTGATAGGTACACATATACCTGCACGCACTCAGGGCCTGACAGTGCGTTGGGTTGTGCTGCTGGTCAGACATCTCCCTAGCGGATGTGGTGTAGCGTATATGGACTTGTCCGAACGCAATGACCCCTCCTTGAGAAACTGAAACTGAAACTTTGCGGCACTGTGTGGCAGATGGAGAAAGAGAACTATGAGTTCATTCCGCTGAACCGTGCCCTGTGCCTGTCCTCTGTGGACATCGATTCCACAGAGTCCAAGATCGACGACCTGCTTCACGCCGTCACCAGCATCGCCAAGAAGCAACGGGAAGACGTGAGTTGTTTCTCCATATTTCTTGTTCTGCTTCTTCTTCTTCTTCTTCTCCTCCTCCTCCTCTTCCTTTTCCATCCACGCCTTCTTCTTCTTCTTCTTCTTTTTCTAAAACATTGATAACATTTCTTTACATGTTTGAAAGTCCTGGCAAAGCATCATAAAGACTCCAACCCTTTGCGATGAAATGACTTGTACCTAGTCTCAAACTTGTAAAAGAAAAAACTTAATAGCAATGCATTTAACAACTCCTATGTGTTTTTTACCCCACCCCCCCACCCAAAAAAAAAACAACAACACAACAACACTTTTCTCTTTGCCTCACAAATCCTCCTTTCCTAAATAGCATAATGTTAGTCTTATCTTCAGCAACACACACTTTCACATGGTCAGTTTTTAAGGGAACGTAGTTGTGCTTGTAGTCCTCTTGGTGAAGATGATAACAACACTACATTGACTACAAATAGCAAAATAAACAGTTAAGCAGGTTTGGTAAAATTTGAACGCCGTGGACCCCAATACTGTTAATGTGGTTTGCAACTTGATTAATAAATATAGAGAAGAGTGCATAACTCATAACACAACCTTGTCTTGCATCCGTTGGACAAGAAAATTAATCTGAAGATTCGCTGTTGACGCGCAGACATGAAACTTGAGATTTATAGGACCTCCATACCCTTCATAGCACCAAATGATTTCCTCTCATACCTTCATTATAAATTACTTTCAATAACTTATTGTTAACACGAGAGTCAAATGCTTTTTTAAAGTCAATAAATGCAGCGTGAAGTTTCTGTCTTCTTTTACTTAAGTGTCCGAACAGTTGCATAACGATTGAAAATTTGGTCCACGGTTGGTTGATTTCTTCGGAAATCAGCCTGATTTTCAACTAATGTATTTCTGATTTCCAACAAGGAACTCAATCTTTTATTCAGAAAAGAAGTATAATATTTGCCCGACGCATTGGGTGATAATGTCACTATATGATAAGATTTATTGTCTGGTTGATCACCATCACCTTTCATACAAAACTGGAACAACTATAGCTTTGGACCATTCCTGATGATATATTCACAGTCATTTAAAAAGTTTTTTTGAAAAGGCTTTGTCAAAAAACGTGATAACCTCTTCACATCCTACTTTCAAAATTTCCGAAACAATATCTGTAGATGGAGGGATGAAGATAGATAGAGAGGTTCTGGATGGTGAACACACACACACACACACACACACACACACACACACACACACACACACACACACACACACACATTTTAAGCAGCAGGGAGATATTGACGCGAAGTCGAAAATGTGAAACCATGAAGGTCATCACCTTAAACACCGTGTTCTGTCACGCGTCAAACTGATATGCTGACAGTTGAAAGTTGGAAAGTTGATCTGGCTTCATTGCTGATTTGGATTTGTTTTTGATGCGCCTCTGCTATGTATTCAGATATGCATTTGCATTAAAATGATTTTATATGTATGTATGCATAGAAAGATATGATATATGTACGTATGTATCAGTACATCTCTCAAGAACACTACACTCATTCATCCACCCAGTCCAAAACCTGAACACATGAGGACTCACTAACTCATTCACTTTCCCCCTCCCCCCTCACCCCTC
Organism: Babylonia areolata; assembly: GCF_041734735.1. NCBI lineage: Eukaryota > Metazoa > Mollusca > Gastropoda > Neogastropoda > Buccinidae > Babylonia > Babylonia areolata. The sequence goes on from NC_134884.1 coordinate 13,363,945, forward strand.
TACCACCACACAGGAGGCGGAGAAGAAGCGTAAGGTGGAGAAGCTGAAGCAGAGACGCTGGCAGGAGAAGCACCGGCGCTTCATCTTCGGAGTGCCGGCCAGCGAGTACGACACGGACCGCGACCCCCTGCTGCCCGTGTCCCGCGCCCCCAGCATGGACCGCTTCCAGTCCCCGGAACCCAGCACGGTGGTGGGCCGACCGTCAGGCACGGGGGACGGGGGAGAGGGAGGAGGGGAGGGGGGTGACCGCCAGCAGCACTCCCAGGCCTCGCTGGCCAGGTTCCTGGCGCCCCCTCCACCCCCGTCCTCCTCCACCACCCCCGACTCGAACCGAACCACCCTGTCCCTGCCCCCTCCTCCTCCCCCTCCTCCTCCTGCTCTTCCCCCTCCTTCAGGCAGCCAGCACCACCACCACCGCCACCACCGCCGTCAGTCTCCTCCTTCTTCCTCCATGCCCCCTCCCCCTCCTCCTCCCCCTCCTCACGCCTTTTCCGTGTCCCCGCCCACGCCGACGACCTCCGAGCCCCCGTCAGAGCCGGACGTCCGGGGAGAGCATCCCTCAGAGAGACGGCCGCAGCAGCACCCCGCCACCTCCTCCTCAGCCTCCCCCCCACTGCTGCCCTTCCAGCGCGCCATGGCGGGGCTGAGCGGGACGGGGGCGGGCCGGCCGCAGTCTGACGACGAGGTGGAGGAGGAGGGCGTGTCGGACAGTGACTCCGGGGGGGACACGGGCTTCCCCCACAGGGAGGGGTCCTACGACCTGCTGGATGACGACATCCCCCAGTCCCTGCCCCCTCCCCCCGCCCCAATCCTAGCGCCCCCGCCCCTCTCCCCGCCCTACACCACGGCGTCCCGCCGCTCCCCCTCCCCTCCCGCCCCTGTCGTCACCACCGCCGCCGCCACCTCCACCACCACCGCCGCCACTGCGTCAGACGACGGAGCGTCCAGCTCGCGGGAAAAGACTCCGGAGTCCTTCGGAGACTCTGAGGACACTGGCTCCACCCAGCTGTGAGGGACGCGTTGCTGAACTTCGGGGGAGTCTGGAAGCGCAAAGCTTTTTTTGTTGTTTTTTTTTTTATTCTGACTGAGCTTTCTTTTCCTTTCAGTTTGTGAGCTCATCTAAGAGTTTTATGAGTTCTGACTGCTCTCTTTTTGTGAGTTCCAGTTCTGAGAGTTCACTAAGTTCTCACAGTGTGTACAGCGATGTGTGAAAGGGTACGGTGCTGTTTGAAAGTGTTCAAAATAAACAGACTGGCACCGTGCATGGATTCCTGCTGTTTCTCACACACCTGATGTCAGAGGACAGACTAAACCTTGGTTCATGACATGTTTGCACCAAGCAAACGGAATACTTGTGATAGTTTGGAGAAAAAAAAAAGTTTAATGATTTGCCATTGTTGGATGTTTTCCATTAATCAGTAACAATGAAAATTTGCCGGAACCTGTTAATTCTGCTGTGTTTTTCTTTTTCTTTTTCTTTTTCAGCAAGTGTCAAGAGATCATGGAGTCATTTCCATAACATGTTGGATTTTCATTCGAAAATGATGTATGTTTGTCATGTGCACATGTGCTTGCTTCTGTGTATTCTAGGCTGGTGGTGGAATCTTTTTTGTTGTTGTTGAGAAAATCACATTGCATCCAATGTCTCAGAAAGAAACAGTTAATGGTCTTCCTGTTACAAGGAAATAGGACGATTTTGGTGGTGTAGAGACTTTAGTGACCTTCCAGATCGGTACGGGGAAAAAATGGATACATTCTTGAACTTGTTGTAACCTATATCGTTGTGTTTCAAGAAAACTGATCTGATTGGTCTGTTCGTATATATTACAACTTTTTTCTGCTGTAAGATCAATGCCAGCAACACGAGAAAAAAGTATCGGGCAATGATTTTAACAACCTTTTGATAATTACTTTTCATTCAGTTTTTTAAAATGGGTTTTAAATACACTGTGTCTTCGATGCTGTTCACTGTTGATCTTGATGTTTTGTGTACTAACACGACAAAGAGGCCAGGAAATTGTTAAAAGCTGTGATTGGCAGTTGCCTTTGTTTTCCTTTTTATTCTGTTTTAAGATTTTGTTTTCAAATTACCACCAGATCGAGAAGGTTTTATATGAGATATGATATATACAACTAAGAGGCATCTGTAGAATGTTGGATTCCATGATCACATCGATTGTCTCAAAACATTTCTTTGGTACAGTACTCTCTTCCTTTCAAGCCCCAGTTTACATATTTTGGGGATGTGTTTTATCACACCAGGTACCTTTTAGGACATCATCTATACGCACAGCTATTCTTTTGCTTTTTTTTTTCGTCTTTTGATTTGACAGATCGTTTGGATTTCACTGCATAGTTATCGCCAGACGTTCCAAAATGTAATGCTTCGAGAGTAGTATGAATGGAGCATAAGAATGTATCAGTAAAGTTAGAACAAATTATGCACAAGGTATAGCCTATATCTCAAACCTTGTTCTTTCAAAGACACATGTAACAAGAAGCGTTTTGCAAATAAGGAAAAGCTTTTATTTCCATATTGTGGAAATGTAGAAATAGTTTTTCGAAGAATTTGTACTGAATAGACTAACACGTGTTCGTACTGTTTTCATATATTCATAATACCCAAGTTATTACAGTTCTCAGAATCATGTATGCGTATGTACAAGCACGAGAAGTGTCTTGGTAATGTGAGTTCTTTGAATGCATTCTTCAGTGGTGAGTGATTTAAACGTGAGAATTTAAAAAAAAGTATTCAAAGAATGGTTGTGAATGTAGAAAGAGAGAGAGTCACTTGCTCAAGTCACAATGTTCCATGAAGATTTCCCCGTTTGCTCTGGCTATAACAAAACATGACCTGCTTGTGAAGTGGTCATGCAGTATGGTAGCTTTTTTTACTCCTGACCTACGATCATGACTGTGTTTGTTTTTGATTCACATACATGTGTGTTGTTGTTATTTTGCTCTTTGACACGTGCTACACATTTCCCATGACTTTCCACAAAACGCTTGGAATAATCTTTGAAATGATGATACTCTGTTGATTTTGTCATGACGATACACTTGATTGATTGATGGATGAACACACGATGGTTTTTACACCACAAAGAGAAACAGTATTGTTTCTTGACTTTCTGACATGTAGCTCTCCTGCATTCTGAGCACAACGACCGCCTTGTCCACAGTGAACAGAACACCATTCACATCTTGTCCACAGTGAACAGAACACCATTCACACCTTGTCCACAGTGAACAGAACACCATTCACACCTTGTCCACAGTGAACAGAACACCATTCACACACACCTTGTCCACAGTGAACAGAACACCATTCACACACACCTTGTCCACAGTGAACAGAACACCATTCACAACGCCCTGTCCACAGTGAACACAACACCATTCACACCTTGTCCACAGTGAACAGAACACCATGCATAACGCCTTATCCACGGTGAACAGAACACCATTCACATCTTGTCCACAGTGAACACAACACCATTTACACCTTGTCCACAGTAAACAGAATACCATTCACATCTTGTCCACAGTGAACACAACACCATTCACACCTTGTCCACAGTTAACAGAACACCATTCACACCTTGTCCACAGTGAACAACACCACTCACAACACCTTGTCCACAGTGAACACAACACCATTCACACCTTGTCCACAGTGAACACAACACCATTCACACCTTGTCCACAGTGAACACAACACCATTCACACCTTGTCCACAGTGAACAACACCACTCACAACACCTTGTCCACAGTGAACACAACACCATTCACACCTTGTCCACAGTGAACACAACACCATTCACACCTTGTCCACAGTGAACACAACACCATTCACACCTTGTCCACAGTGAACACAACACCATTCACACCTTGTCCACAGTGAACAACGCCACTCACAACACCTTGTCCACAGTGAACACAACACCATTCACACCTTGTCCACAGTGAACACAACACCATTCACACCTTGTCCACAGTGAACAACACCACTCACAACACCTTGTCCACAGTGAACACAATACCATTCACAACCCCCTGTCCTCAGTGAACAGAACACCATGCACAACACCTTGTCCACGGTGAACAGAACACCACTCACAACACCTTGTCCACAGTGAACAGAACACCACTCACAACGTCCTGTCCACAGTGAATAGAACACCATTCACAACGCCCTGTCCACGGTGAACAGAACACCATTCACACACACCTTGTCCACAGTGAACAGAACACCATTCACACACACCTTGTCCACAGTGAACAGAACACCATTCACACACACCTTGTCCACAGTGAACAGAACACCATTCACACACACCTTGTCCACAGTGAACAGAACACCATTCACAACGCCCTGTCCACAGTGAACAGAACACCATTCACACCTTGTCCACAGTGAACAGAACACCATGCATAACGCCTTATCCACGGTGAACAGAACACCATTCACATCTTGTCCACAGTGAACACAACACCATTTACACCTTGTCCACAGTAAACAGAATACCATTCACATCTTGTCCACAGTGAACACAACACCATTCACACCTTGTCCACAGTGAACAGAACACCATTCACACCTTGTCCACAGTGAACAACACCACTCACAACACCTTGTCCACAGTGAACACAACACCATTCACACCTTGTCCACAGTGAACAGAACACCATTCACACCTTGTCCACAGTGAACAACACCACTCACAACACCTTGTCCACAGTGAACACAACACCATTCACACCTTGTCCACAGTGAACACAACACCATTCACACCTTGTCCACAGTGAACACAACACCATTCACACCTTGTCCACAGTGAACAACACCACTCACAACACCTTGTCCACAGTGAACACAACACCATTCACACCTTGTCCACAGTGAACAGAACACCATTCACACCTTGTCCACAGTGAACAACACCACTCACAACACCTTGTCCACAGTGAACACAACACCATTCACACCTTGTCCACAGTGAACACAACACCATTCACACCTTGTCCACAGTGAACACAACACCATTCACACCTTGTCCACAGTGAACACAACACCATTCACACCTTGTCCACAGTGAACACAACACCATTCACACCTTGTCCACAGTGAACAACACCACTCACAACACCTTGTCCACAGTGAACACAACACCATTCACACCTTGTCCACAGTGAACACAACACCATTCACACCTTGTCCACAGTGAACAACACCACTCACAACACCTTGTCCACAGTGAACACAATACCATTCACAACCCCCTGTCCTGAGTGAACAGAACACCATGCACAACACCTTGTCCACGGTGAACAGAACACCACTCACAACACCTTGTCCACAGTGAACAGAACACCACTCACAACGTCCTGTCCACAGTGAATAGAACACCATTCACAACGCCCTGTCCACGGTGAACAGAACACCATTCACAACGCCCTGTCCACAGTGAACACAACACCATTCACACCTTGTCCACAGGGAACAGAACACCATTCACAACGCCCTGTCCACAGGGAACAGAACACCATTCACAACGCCCTGTCCACAGTGAACACAACACCATTCACACCTTGTCCATAGTGAACAGAACACCATTCACAACTGGTCGTAACGAAGCTCATTTGGTCTAAAGGAGTGACCCAAATGTTTCGTTTCTGAATTTTGTCTACGTGAAACTCAGAGAGGGATTGTTCATTTCACCGTTATTCATCAAACAAGTTAAAAATAAATAAATATAAATAAAGTAAAATAAAACTAATCAATTCCGGCAAAATAATCAACATAATCACACAAATATATATACCGCTGTCCATAACTTAAAAGAAAGGAAGAAAAACTGCATGCTTCTACTCGCACACACACACTCACAGACCGTTCTCTTCAGCATGCACAGCTAATTTTGCTTTTTTTGTGTTTGTTTGTTTGTTTTTTTCTTTATATTGTTTCACATGTTTTGGAAATCTCACTGAGAGATGAACGTGTCGAACTATCTGACACCAGATTTTGCCCATTCAATTAACAAAAGACAAATAAGATTTGATTCATCGCTTTCCTGTGTGTGTAGTTTTTTGTTGTTTGTTTGTTTGTTTGTTTTTGGGGGGTTGTTGTTTTTTTTGGTTGTTTTTTTGTTTTGTTTTGTTTTGGGGATTTGTTTGTTTGTTTGTTTTGTTTTGTTTTGTTTGTCATTATTCCTTCACTGTACATCCTATTCACCCAAAACATTAATGGTTGTAATTTTGACACAACAGGTTTTAATAAAATTCCTAAATTCAAAACTTTGTTTAAGACAATGTTATTTTTTAGAAGTTGTATTTCAGCACCTATCATTATATTATTATTACATTGTTCTTTGCTGCGATTTAAGGTATCGTTACACTATTCGTGGCTGCGACATACGGTATTCTGCCTGGTATGTCTCAAGTTTTCATGGTACTCTGTGTACACTGGGATTTACAGCAACACGTTCTCATGTTGGTCAGACAATGTTGTTCAACGTTGCTCGTGGTGTGTGCACCGCTATGCACAACTGAACGATGACACGTTTCCACAGTTATAACTCATGAGTGCAACAATGATACTGATTCTTCAATCGGCCGAGTATTGTACTTTTGTCACCCTATGCAAATGATTTGTAAATATATGGATGTTGATGGGCCGACGGTTGTCTTCGTGTTTGACCCTCCCCTCCCGAAACACATGTTGTCCATCTCAAAGGATGTGGCTGGTGAAGATGTACTGGTTGGAAGAGAGAGGACTAGTGGCCTCATTATCCACCCTCATTTGGCCACAAAGGGTCATCCTTCTTGCTTGTTGTCCAAAAGAGGTGTCCAGCAAGGGTCAGGTTTTCTTCCTTCTGTTCGAAAATCTCAGGGCAGTCGTTGGACTTTTCCTGCCAGTTTTCGGCTATTTCCGTGTCATCTCTCTCACTGTCACGGTCTGTCCGTCTCTCTCTCTCTCTCTCTCTCTCTCTGTCTCTCTCTCTCTGTCTGTCTGTCTGTCTGTCTCTCTCTCTCTCGCTCTCTTTTCTCTCACTCTTTCTCTTTGTCTTTGTCTCTGTCTCTCTCTCTCTCTCTCTGTTTCTCTCTCATTTTCTCTCTCTGTCTCCCTTTCTTTCTGTCTCTGTCTCTCGCTGTCTCCGTCTCTGTCTCTCTCTCTCTCTTCCCTCGGTGTGTGTGTGTGTGTGTGTGTGTGTGCACGCGCGCGCGGTCTTATATTCCGTGCCTACGTGCCTATATACAACCCTACTCGCGTTCGTAAACAGACACTGTGCAGAACGAGTTCATGATTGCTGGTCAGCACAGGACCACGCGTCAGAGACTACACATTACCAACTATGACGTTTCAGTAGTCTCTCTCTCTCTCTCTCTCTCTGTCTGTCTCTCTCCAACCCCCCCCCCCCCCCCCCCCCTTCCCCCTCTCTCTCTCTGTCTTGTATATTATGATGTTAATGGTTTAACATTGATTCATGGCGGTCTTTGTGGGACACAGGCAAACCTCCACAAAATTGATATCGGTAGGGGCCATCTATTGTTCTCACGCGTGTGTGTGTATATATATATATATATATATATGTGTGTGTGTGTGTGTGTGTGTGTGTGTGTATGTGTGTGTGTGTGTGTGTGTGTGTATGTGTGTGTGTGTGTGTGTGTGTGTGTGTGTGACGTGAGCTGAACGGCAACGAGTGAGAATAAGGAGCTGGGATGGGAGAGATTTTGTTCTCTCGTTCACCGCAAAGAGAAATAAATAGAAACCAAGAAAGAATGGATATTTCTTGAGTTCATTTCCACCAGAATAAATCACTCGCAGCATCAAGAGTCATCACTGTCATTATTATTTACATGTTTTGGGGGCAATACTGTATGCAAAGCACGTGTGTGTGTTTGGGGGGGCGGGGGGTATTTGTCATATTTAAAGTTACCCATGAAATGATATATTAGAAGAAAGAAGTATAAATGTGGATCGGGACTGGATATTCAAAGACGTTTTGTTACCAGGCCTCCTGTTTCTGGGTTGTTGTTTTTTTGTTTGTTTGTCTTCTTTTTTTCTTTCTTTTTTTGGAAGGGGGGTGGGGTGTTTGTTTGTGTTTTTTGTTGTTGTTTTTTTAATGGCTTTGGATATTTTCGATTTTTCAGATTTGAAATATTCCAATACCTAATGATAACGATGATAATGATGACTTTGGCGTGTTCCTTTTGGATTCAATCTCTGCCGTTTGAAGTCGTGGTAAGATGTTAATATTTGGATAAGTTTGGGTCCTCTTCGACACTTACCGTCATTACTGCCGTGAACAAAGAAGACCAGTCTGTTTTAGATTTTATCTTATCCGGATATTGTGTTTTGTGTGTATATGCCACGTTTGCTTCGTTGATTTTTCTGTAGCAGGCTTGACTGCGATATGAAATACTTTTTTTAATTGATTATCATTGGTGTTGTTGTTGTTGCTACTGCTGCTGCTGCTGCTGCTGTTGTTAATTTTGTTGTGGTTGTTGTTGCTGCTGCTGTTGTTGTTGTTGTTAATCTTGTTGTGGTTGTTGTTGCTGCTGCCACTGTCGCTATTCGAAACGTTGTTATTGTTGTAGTAATTATTGTTGTCATTGTTGTTATTGTAGCCGATATTCGTGTTGTCGTTGTTTCCGTATTTATTTCATACTCTCGGGAGTCTTGGTTTCTTTTGTCATAGACCCTATGTGTTCTTCACGTCAGTTAGACACATTTTTCTGTTGGTTATGCTGTTGTAGGCGTACTCTTATAACGTTGCTGTTTTATTGTTTGGGTTTGCATCTTTTTCGGAGGTTAGAAGATGAGAGTTTATTTTGTACAGTTGTTGTTGTTTCTGCTTGTTGCTGTTGTTTTGGGTTGTTTTTACCTCGATGGTTGGTATGAGGTGATAGCGCTGTCAATACAGCCCTCATGTGCCCTCTAGGACAGCTCTTGATTGGAAGCGAATGATTTCATTGGATTTGTTTGTCGGGTTAATTGAGAAGCTGACTTGTAATTCAAATTTGCAAAACTGATGCTTTTGGTTGTTGCTGGTTTTTTTGTTTGTTTTTTGTTTTGTTGTTGTTGTTTTTTACGTATTTCGAGCCTTCACGTGTGGCCCTTTGGCACAAACACATGCACGTGCTCACAGTATCCTTCATTTGTCTTGCGTGCAGCTTTGTCGCGTCAGTCTCATTCATAATGGTGGTGGTGTGTGCGGGCGTGAGTGAGAAAGAGGGACAGAATAGAAGGGGCGGCAGTGTAGGGAGATACAGAAAGAGAGATGGAGAATGAGAGACAGTACAATATTATTATGTACCGATGAGTTTTGCACGGAGAGAGAGAGAGAGAGAGAGAGAGAGTGTGTGTCTGTGTGTGTGATTTTTCACGCACCCACAAACTTTGCTTTCGAGTGTTGGTAACTATGAAAAAAAAAAATTAATGGATCACGTTTTTCAGATGTCGGGAAGGATTTTGTTCACTGCACATTTCTGAAACCACGACTTTTGATACGCGACTCGAAAGCCGTAATGTTGACGCACGAATTGCGTCAGGTCTTAATTAATGTTTTCTTAAATCTCTGTTCCCTTCGATTTGTCATTTCCAGTGCTGTGGACAAATCGTGCCAGAAGTTTGGAATTATTCATGTCAGTAGCTATCCTGTGTTTAAGTTGCGGAATGTAATCGTCTTTCAAAGTGGCCAAGCTTGGCTGGTTCTCCTTTCAGTTTAGAGTGTGTTTTTTTTCTTTTCTTTTTTTTCTTTTTTTTTGTTGCTGTTGTTGTTGTTGCTGCTGCTGTTGTTGATAGTTTTCTCATTCACTGTGAAGGGATGGGGAATTCTGTATTGATTTAAAAACACGTATCTAAACACAGCTAGAAATAGGCCAGTGTATCTGGTAATTTTCGTTGATCTGACGGTACTGTCCGAGTCTGGTTTCAAGGCCTTAAGTTTCTGAAGTGCTTTGCAGCTGTCCAAAGGTAAGCGCAGAATAGCTATTTTGTTCGGTCAGGATCTTCAGTGTGGTGCTGATCTACATGTTGCCAGTTGTCAGTAATCGGTTGTTTTTGTTTTTTGTTTGTTTTTTTGTTGTTGTTTGGTTGGGGGGGGGGGTTGATTTGTTTTATTGTTGTTGTTTGTTTGTTTGTTTGTTTTTTGTTTGTTTGGTTTGGGTTTTTTGTTTGTTTTTTGGGGGGAGGGGGGGCGATGGTATTGTTCAGGGGATAGTTTTATTTTCGGTCACTATAGGAGATGATAACCGTGTAATTATAATCGTCAATTTGGATTATTTTGCCAGAAATGATTTGCTATGCAAACAGGTGTTCCTGATTATTGTGATTTGTTTGGGATTTCCGTGCGGGTCACTCCGTGCGGGTCACGGACGATAGCGTTGGCTGTGATCACAAATTCATGCTGTTGTTCCGAGTTACAAGAATCTGCCAACTAACCAAAAACAAACACAACAACAAACAGCATCTGACTGTGTTGCGTGTTGATCTGTTGGGGGTAAAATCAAACATACAGAAGAATCGTCCTTCTCGCATAAATTCCCATGACAGTGTGATGCATTTTGATTCAATCTGACAGATTAAGAAGAAAGGTAGGCATCTTAAGATTAATGCTCTGGAAAGATGCCGTTTCTTGTTGTTGTTATGTTTTATCTGGAATTGTTGAATTTTAAAAAAATCATGGTGAATACGTGAACTGTAACTGATGTATTCGGGATCACGGTGTCATAATTATATGTATATATGGCATGAGCTGTTGTGCCTGGGAACTCCCTTTGTGTGTGTAAACATGTTCTATCGCAACGTTACTTTTCATACGCTTGTTGATCGCTTGTTGTTTTGTTTTGTTATTTTATTTTATTTTATTATTTATTTTACTTTAGTTTAGTTATTTTATTTTATTATTTTAGTTTAGTTTAGCTTTTTTGTGGGTTTTTTGTTGTTGTTGTTTTGGGTGGTTTTTTTGTTGTTGTTGTTGTTGTTTTGTTGTTGTTGTTGTTGTTGTTTTGTTTTTGGTTGTTTTTTTGTTTGTTTGTTTGTTTTCTTTGTTTGTTTTTTTTTGTTTTGCTTTTTTCCTCAAGGCCTAAGCGCGTTGGGTTATGCTGCTGGTCAGGCATCTGCTTGGCAGATGTGGTGTAGCGTATATGGATTTGTCCGAACGCAGTGACGCATCCTTGAGCGACTGATACTGATAGTTGATCAGTCGTTCTCGGTGGTTTCACTGGAAAGATTTAATATTTCCTTTTTGTTGTTGTTGTTGTTGTTGTTATTGGTTGTTGAATATCAGATTTATATTTTCCACAGTTGTTAGCTGTATCGGTTGGTTGTTTGTTTTGTTTGTTTTGTTTGTTTTTGTTTTGTTTGGGTTTTTTTGGGGGGTTAGGGGTGGGGGTTGTTTCTGTGTGTGTGTGTTGGTTCCTTCCAGTTAAGGTTCGTTTTTCATCAGGACCATCAATCCCCACTGATCAATTAACACTCCTTTCTGGGGGGGGGGTTTTCTTCCAAAGTCGTGTGTCTCATATTGTTTTTGTTGACACATCTGATCAGTGACCAGAAACGAATGACACTGCATAACTATGGTGTACAGATTCTTACCAATTTGGAATCTGTTGCATGGTGTGAATGGTGCTGTTGCCAGTTATCGGAGACGGTTAGATTTGTCGGCGTGTTGATGTCGATGAGTTCAGGGACGCTTCGTTCTGTGTTGATAATCCCAATCGCCTTTGTGGTCGGTTGAGGTTTAAGCAGTATAGGCCTATGAACCGGAGATGCCGTGGCCGACTCAGTTAAGCGTTGGTGATCAGCAGACTTGGGAGGCCCCGTTTCGGTGTGAATTTTGTCACTGGGCAAGGCACTTTACTCTGTTTTTTCTCCTTCAGCCCATGCGTTGATTGGTACCTGACCTCAGTCGGGGAAGATTGGAGTGGCGGAAGGAGAGGACTGGGCCCCGCCTGACTATGTCACTGTGTCATGACACGGTGAATGTCATTTCACAGCCCCTATGGCCATGAAAGGGCAATGAGGCCTTTAGCATTTTTGATACCGGACATTACACGCAAACGAAGCTGCGTTGCTCGGTGTGCAGATTCAGAACCAGTGTAGACAGAATACCATGGATGTTTCTGTTCATTTTCTCACTCACTGGAGTGGTGCTCAGTGTCCTGCCTACGTGGAATGAGAACATGCACCGCTGATGATGGTGACTTAGCAGCTGAAGGTCTTCTCTGGTGACCCTGCTGGCTCTCGCTTTGCGCCACAACTATTGTGATTAATGTTGTGTACTGACCTATTTCAGAAAACCAGGATAAGCGGCGTGAGGATGACAGGGTTAAAAAGTGCGAGTGCATTTGTGTATGTTTTCCTGAGTTTTTCGGGGAAAGCTGGTGCATGTCTTGTGTCCATGACACCGCAGTAACTGTTGTTGTCGTGTTTTGTGCTGAGGCGTCACACCCACCTTCCTCCATCCTATTTCTCTGGAATTTCTTGACTTCCTGAAATACGAAAATGCATACCATCACTATTCCAAAACCTTCTTCGCTGAGCTTAGCTTTTGCATCACGCGACTGCCTTGTGTCAGCAATATACGTTTGTTTTAATAAATAGTTGTCGTTATTGAGCGTGAACTGAAATATTACTGTTGTCAAGAAGTCGAGAGGAATTTCATAATGAAGTGTATAAGCAGCCAATTAGATACAAAGTACAGACATCCAACCTTAACTGTATTCTCAATGCTTAAGATGTACAGGGTTTGGTCAGGTTTCGGTCAGTGACCGTGATTCGAGACGTGCTACAACAGGAAAACAAACGGATTTTAGTGTGATATTTCACACTGTCGCTAAAACATGGATGAAGAGCGTGTAAACAAAACACTAACAGGGCTTGACGAACTTGATTTTTGTCATGTGTGTTCGTAAATGACACGATTTCTTCCAAGAAATGATTGCGTATTTGAGCTGCGATTGGTTTCCTGTTTTATGAGACCGAGTAAGCGCTGACATGAAAAGAAATGAACTGATCTCCACAGTGTCAGTTCCATAGAAAGTCCCACCAGTGTTCAGTCAGATCAAAAACATGGAATATGACAGGTAGTTGGTAGGTGGAAAGGATTCCTGGGACAGGCAGTGGAGATTAGTTGGCTTCTTTTTTGTGTGTGTTTGGTGGAGTTTGGAAATATGAGCCCGTTTTTGTTTTGTTTTTTTCCTCTGATGTGCTAGCATGCTATTTTCAGCGAGACCATATTTGACATTGACCTGTTCACCATTCTGTCCATATTACATGCACTCTGTCTGACACGGTCGTCATTGTCTGTGAACAGTCGTCCTTTCAAAACGTGTCATCCACTGTTAAATTGTTATGTGTTCTTTGAAATGAATATGACATTAATAAGTCGTCTGTCTTGGTGTGTCTGTGTATATAAATCGCTGAAACATGTTATGCACTGTCATATTCTGTCGCATTTTGTATGTGAACTTATGTTTATATCTGTTAACTTTCCTCACTGAAACAGTAATGCTAATCATGATCTCTCTCTCTCTCTCTCATCATGTCGCCGTGTGGCCATTCATTGTTGAAACACGATTTGTCTTGTATTTAGATGGGTGGTGTATTTCAAAACTTGTTCATTAAATCTTCTCGGGAAAAAAATGGCAGCATGTGCACGCGCGCGCGCGCGCGTGTGTGTGTGAGAGAGAGAGAGACAGAGAGAGAGAGAGTGTGTGTGTGTGTGTGTGTGTGCGCGCGCGCGCGCGCGTGCAAACGAACCTGGATGTGGCTGTGTAAGAGGGAATCCGAACTGATGAAAGGCTCGAGAGGTAATCTCCCAAAACTGAAATGGGTAATGTGACAGCCAGAAAAAAAAAAACCATAAACAGTCGTAGCCTTTTAACTGAATTTCCCGAGAAAAGAACAACCCCCACCCTCTCAGTTTCAGTCACGCTCCCTGACGTTTTGGGACATGTCGAGTACAGGGGCATCGGACTGTTATTTCAAGTCGAGTTATACTCCTACTCGAAGAAACACAACAAGTTTTAGTATCAGTTTCTCAAGGTGTCACAGCGTTCGGACAAATCCATATTCGCTACACCACATATGCTTGGTAGATGCCTGGCATCGGCATACCCCAGTCCGTTAGTCTGACCTTAGTGCATGCATGTTATTGTCACGCGTGCTAAAGCGGACGTGCACCTTTCCCAGAATACCTCACTGCAGACGCCACAATACAAACAAGCCCACACTCAAATAACTTTTGATAGTGCATTTTATGTGTGCATGTAGTATGTATGAAAAAAACAACAACCACAAAACAACAGAAGTACGCCTCAGCCTTCCCACAAAGTACCAATAAGGACACTGATAAGTGTGGCCACAATTGGTTGCTAATACATCATGTCTACACGGAGATGCGCCATTTCAACCACTCTCCCACCAATGTCAAAGCATGTACGTGTTTCCAATCTCTCTCTCTCTCTCTCTCTCTCTCTCCGCAGGTAAGTATATCTAGAGCACAAATGTCAAGAACAAAACTTGTCCAGGAGTCTTTAAAAATAAATTAATTAATAAAATAAACTGAAAGCGTAAAATTGCCTTTCTTTTTGTTTCTTTATAATTGAGCGTAAAACACATGAAGGTGTAACCATTGCTGAGGCTGGCGGACTGAAGACAAAGCGGCTGTGGTGCCGGTATCTGGGAAACTGCTGTTATCTTAACCTTCACCGTACTTGGTTATTTTCCCACTTATCCATATTTAGTGGGTCTCACAGACCCACACTCGCTAAAGAAGGAATCCAGAGCTTACCCCCTATTCATACATCGTGGGTCTGACAGACCCATACAAATTAATGTGGGCTTTTCCAACTTCAATAGACTGAGCAACACGTTCCTGTCATCAGATCTTTTCCCACCCCTCTTCCGGCCAATCAATAGCAGCCTCTGTATGTGTGTGTCTGTGTCTGTGTGTGGCAGCCTCTGTATGTGTGTGTGTGTGTATGTGTGGCAGCCTCTGTATATATATATATATATATATATATATATTTGTGTGTGTGTGTGTGTGTGTGTATTTGTGTGCTTGCGCGAGCGTGTACGTATACACGTCAGGAGAGCTCTGTGCGCGCGCGCATGTGTGTGTGTGTGTTCGTGTGTGTGTAGAGGATGAGGTATGTGTGTGTTTGCATGTGTACTGTAGGAGCAACGGAATATTGGAATGTGCGGGTGTACACACACACACACACACACACGCACGCACACGCACGCACACGCACGCACACGCACACACACACACACACACACACACACACACACATATATATATATATGTCATCGTCAGGAAAAGGGATAGGCAAGATGTACGTGTAACAAAGACCATGTGCGGCGCCGAGTGTTGGACAGACCATCGCCTTGTAGTCTCGAAGCTGAATATTCGAATCCAGCCCAAGAGACGCCCCCAAGGCCAGAAGGCTCCAAAACGGCTTAACATCGCTAAGCTGAAAAACATCACCATCAAACAGTCCTTTGTGGAGCTGCTGGAAGATCGTCTGGAATCCGCCTCTCTGGACAACCAGAATGTGGAGTCTGACTGGAGGACCCTGCGTGAGCTGATCTATAGTACAGCTTCAGAGACCCTGGGACCCATGACCAGAAAGCACAAAGACTGGTTTGATGAAAACTGTGATGAAATCAAGCAGCTTCTGGATGAGAAACGCCGTCTGCATCAAGCCTACCTGAGCAACCCAAAGTCCACATCAAAAAAGGATGCGTACGATGCCATCCGCAGGACTGTTCAGCAAAAGTTACGCCAGATGCAGGATAAGTGGCTGAGTGACAAAGCTGATGAGATCCAGGGATATGCTGACAGGCACGATATGAAGAGGTTCTATGATGCCTTAAAAGAAGTCTACGGCCCCACATCCTCAGGATCATCCCCCCTCCTCAGTGCAGATGGGAATACCTTGATCACCGAGAAGGAGAAAATTATCGAACGCTGGGCTAAGCACTTCAACAGTGTCTTAAATCGCCCTTCCTTCATAAATGATGAAGCCATAGACCGTCTCCCACAAGTCCCCATCAACGAAACACTGGACGATCTGCCAACACCTCTTGAGACCCAGAAAGCAATCCATCTGCTATCCAGTGGCAAAGCACCTGGCTCAGACTCCATACCAGCAGAGGTCTACAACGATGGAGGCACTGTGCTGACTGAGAAGCTCCATCAGCTGTACTCACTCATGTGGAAAGAAGAGATGATCCCCCAGGATTTCAAAGATGCATCTATCATTCACTTGTACAAGCGAAAGGGGAACCGGCAAGCCTGTGATAACCATCGGGGCATTTCCTTGCTCTCCATCGCAGGCAAGATACTTGCCAGGATCCTACTAAACCGCCTCACAGCACACCTTGACCAAGGTCATTTGCCTGAGAGCCAATGTGGATTCCGGAAAGAGCGCGGAACCACCGACATGGTGTTTGCTGCAAGGCAGCTGCAAGAGAAATGTCAGGAGCAAAATGCTGCTCTGTTCTCCACCTATGTCGACCTCACCAAGGCCTTCGACACCGTGAGTAGAGAGGGACTGTGGAAGATCATGGCCAAGTACGGATGCCCTACCAGCCGCCATGGCGAAGTGGTTAGCGTCGCGGACTGACGGCTGGGAGGACGCGGGTTCGAATCCCAGCGGAGGTGGGTTTTTCGGCCCGTGGCCGGCTCCTACCCAGAGTTGAGTGTGCTGTGGGCTTAAATGGGGAGACTGGGACCACACAGTCGAGTGTAATCCACTTCAAGGATGCGTCTTTGGGTGTGTTGCTCTAATTACCTGACCAACACTGCAAGTGTCTGTATCTCTCGGGCCTGGTTAACGCCGGGATATCATTATGACAGGAAGCGTAGAGTACAGCCTTGTCACGCAGTCCCAAACCAAAATGGACCTCCATAGCAACATCGTCATCATCATCGTCATCCTCCTCCCCCTTCATCGTCATCAATATAAACAAAATAGTCTCAAAGTCTGTGACCTTTCATGCCCTGCTCTCATGGTGACCTCAGTTTCGATACCCCTCCACTTCCGTGCTTTGGGTGAGTCCTGTCAATGTCGTCAGTGTCGGCAGATTCATGGGGGGGCTGTTGTTTGAGGGACGTGGTGGCGGTCTCCACTCTGGGAGAGACGCTCGCTCAGTCTGGCTCCGCGACTAAGCCATTATTGTCGTTAGTAGGGGGCTTAGTAGGTGGTGTCCTAAGTATGTTAAAACAGAACAGGCACCACTGAACACCACTGAAGTGACTCAGCAGCAGTGCAGGGTCTCCTCTGGTGTGTGGCCTCCAGGCGACCTAACATCGATGGTTCCCTGTGGACTGCCGACGCTGGGACTGCGACGGACGAACCCGGGTGTGGCCGTGTATGGGGGAATCTAAATGAGCGGCGTGGGAGTAATGCCACTGAAACGGCGCAGATGATGGGGCAGCAAAAAAAAAAAAAAAAAAAAAAAAAAGAAAAAAAAAAGTACGGATGCCCTCGGAAATTTATTTCCTTGGTCAGCCAATTCCATGAAGGCATGCAGGCTCGAGTCCATGACAATGGCGAAACATCTGCTCCTTTTGCTGTCACAAATGGTGTCAAGCAAGGCTGCGTCCTGGCTCCCACGCTGTTCAGCCTCATGTTCTCTGCAATGCTTACTGATGCCTTCAGAGATGGCGATGTTGGAATCGACCTAAAGTATCGAACAGATGGCAAACTAACTTGATGGCAATTAATAAACTTGATAATCATCAAAATATAACTTGCCTGAGGCAATGACACCGGTAGCCTGCTGTACTGTTGTGTTCTCCGTGAGAGCCGGATGCCATGTGCCAGCCAACTACAGAAGCAGTGAGGTAGCCTATGTGTCACCAGTCACGTACGCACAATCACTTCGTTCCACGTAGTACAAAGGGATTATTGGTTTGTTCCCTTCTTTTGCGAGTATGGGTCTGAGAGACCCACGAATTACGAATAAGGGTACTTAGTGTTTTCTCTTCTTTGGGGAGTATGGGTCTGTAAGACCCACAACGTAGGAATGCAGGTAAAAATTTTCACAATTACGTAACTGATTAACTAATCAGTTAAAGTGTACATTAATTTACTAAAATGATGCATATGTTGTGACAACAAAAGTCATGAAATTTCAAATTAATCGGACACCAAATATATTTTAAAGGCATTTTTTAAGGCAAAAATGGGTCTGTCAGACCCACAAAGTACGGTGAAGGTTAACTTGCAGACAGAAATAATAACGGAACCCGCTCAACCTTCAGCCGAGTGGCGTAAAGTGCCGATGCAATAGTCTTTGTCGTCAGCACTACATTTCATGGAGGAGATTGTTCAGATTCTCAGAACTGATGACAGTAAAGACCACAGTGGACCGGTAGCTGGTACCAGAGGCGGGTGGTACAGAGTGACGGAAACTGGAGACCGGCGGAATCTTCAACACCATGGAGACGAACACAGGACAGAGACCCCAGTCAGAACAGTGTCCAGGAAAACGGACTGGAACGACAGAAAATGCACACACACAGCGTGTTCTGTAAACGAACTAAAGGTGCCTGCGTAGAAAACGTGGAAACTGTGACACCGCACACTGACCGTCCCATCTGGCGGACACTCGGTCGTTTACAGAGGGGATCGAACCAAAATTACAGCAGCAGACAAACGCCTTTTCCAGTCACACCCTTCTCCAAGGACTGACTCTCCCGGAGTTCAGTTAGACCTTCGTCATTCAGTTATCCAAAAACGTCACACACCCAAACCTGAAGAAAAACGTCACACATAATTCGTGTCACACCCAACATTTTTACACAACCATGGCAGATGAGGAAAACCCCTTCAAATATCTAAGAAAATAGGACGACAGCAGAATGAGAATGTCGTGAGCTGTGACAACACTCCACTCATTATTTCTAACTTTAAATTCGAAACACCGAATAGTTCATTGTTGGAAGTTGGACTAAGCTGTCAACTCATTCGTTGACAAAAAAAAAAAAATAAACAAAACAACAACAAAAAACTAGAGACGCATGACAGAACCAAAGCAAGGAACGCCTCTTGCCCTTGGACCAGCCACCAAGGGAAATATGCTCGATAAAAACCTCGTGCACGTGCACCTGTAACACACCCGCCTTCAAAAATAATCCCAGCGGCTGCCGAGCGAAAACGAAAAGGGAACGACACAGATTCGAACACCCATCCGTGACACCTATTATGTTTGTGTATATTATACTTATCAGAGTGAATTACTCATTGTGAATTTTACCAGGGGACAAAACTTTTTGGATCCGAGTAAAGTGGGTGAGGCGGAAGTGATCCATTTGATACAACACTGACATCATTTGAACGACATCACATTAAGATGAGCAGCGAAAATGCGATTTTTCATATAATGTTGGATGTCCGTTATCAAACATCTTTTTTTTCTTTTCTTTTTTTTTCTTCCTTTTTTTACGTTACTGACAACAACTATGTTCACCCAGTCAAATTTCACGCCTTGTGGTTTTTGCGGAACACTGGAGTTCCACTTTCATGCTGCAGTGAAACGCCGTTTCCACATGGACAGCCGACCGCAACTTGAAAAAGGGTCAACGACACAGATAACAACTGAAACCTAAAATGGGATTTGGAGTGACACGGACATATGTATCACGGACTCAGCAGACTCACACACACACACACACACACACACACACACACCGCACGCACACGCACAGACACACACACAACAACAACAACAAACAGAACACTGCTGTGTTTCTGGATTGACCAGTACAAAGCGAGGTGAGTGCATGAATCATTAATCTCTGCTTTTGCAGCCATCTTCATTGACGACAACATTTCACCCTTGATGAAGTGTGCAATACACGATACATCGTTCAGTTAACAGCTTTGATCTTGCTACTTTTTCATTTATGAATTTTAAAATTCATATATCTGTAATGACCTATGGTAACGTCCTGATTTCCGGGACCTACTCAAACGAAAATTCTCGTGTGTTTTGCAACGGATGCATAATTGTGAGAAATGACATGTTGCATGCAATCGACCCTTCTAATCAAGACTTGGGAATAATACGACGCAAAATTACCCATAACATGTACTCGACCATACAATCGTCGTCTCAACTCCATCATGTTTTTGTTTACCCTTGCTTGGTTTACAGGGGCAAAAACAGAAAGAGCAAGATGGTGGCACGTTAGTTTAGTAACGGAATCTGCATCAAATCTAAGTAAAATATCCCTCAAAGCAGAGTCGAAAACCACTGGAAATGGGTTGTAATATCCTGGACTCCAGGAGGAATCTTTGAGACGTTCTGCTATATCAATATATTGAATTTTCCCATGGACAGTCAGACATGCAGCTTTGAAATTGCTTCCAGGACAGCTGAGTTTGACTAAGTAAATGCCTCATTTAAAGATCCTGCTTTTGATATCAGCTGTTTGCTTCATAATCCACAGTGGAGTCTGGTCCATAAAGAGGCCGTCTACACTATCACAGCAGACAGTAGGTGGATTCTATCTTTTTCATTTACTATGAAACGGAAAGTGAATGTTTTACCTTCTATGCCGTGTGCTGCCAGTCGTGCTGCTTTCACAGATGATCCCTCTAGTGTTCTTGCTGCCTCCTGACTGTGGCGAGATGATCACGCTCAGTGTCACTGCCTTGGTGTCATTCCTTCTCTTCATCAGCAACATCAGCAAGGACCTGCCAAAGAGCTCAGACAGCATCTGTTTCTACAGTATGTATTTGTCAATGCAGATGATTCTGAGTGTCCTCTGCACCATCATGTCTGTCATCATTGTCTCCATCTTTGGGACAGACTGGCTAGAGCATCATGCATTCTTCAAAATTCTGAATCTGTGCTTCATGGAAGGAGGTTGGCTTTCACTACTCACAAACAGTACCTATTCTCTCCCAGGCTGTCACTTAATGTTGCCCATGAGATCATGTTTTCCTCCAGTGGTAGCAGTGTGCCCAGATCACAAGCAGACGTCAATGGAATGAACATGTGTGATGCCAGACACAGCCCGACTAGTTCCAGTGATAACGAAATCCATACCAGTTCCAAGAGGTCAGTGTGGTCCACCACCAGGTGGCTGTGGAAGTGAAGGTCAAGGTGGACAGAGGACGACAGACGGGTCTTCTCACAGAATCTGGACACCATCTGCTTCCGGGTCTCCTCAGTGTTCAACTTCACCTTGTTCCTGATCCAGTGCATCATTCTGTTCCTCACGTAGCCTGAAGGAGTATGAACATTTCCAGACAGCAGAACCTACATGGTGGTCTCTTCACTGACCTGTTTCCAATGTCGCAGCAACTAATGGATCTGGATTTTGTGGGTTTAGGGTTAAACTCTGGATTTTTGTTTTTAATCTCACTGAAGATCGTCTTCAGCTTCATTTCATTACCCCACTCAGGTGGGTACATTCTCAGTTATTTCATGGGGTGGTGCAAAATCTCAGTGTGATCCCATTGTAAAATCCTCAGTCTTACCCAAGGGTCAGTCTGGGTAGCCTCGAATCCCAGTTGGAAATTACTCATTACTACGCGTTTACTCAGCCATTGAAAAAGGAAATGGGTTGTTCTAGGCTAGCCTTTGCTGACACCCCCACCTCTCCCTTCCACTACAAATTTATGCATGCAAAGGTAGGCTGGTCCTACTGTAACAGCCCACTTTGAAGCTTCTCTCTAGTAATGATATGGTGAAGGGCAATTAATGAAGGAATGAATACATAGGTGAATAATTAGACAAGTCCAGTAAATCAGAAACAGTGAGAAAAGGAATCTCAGTGTCATTTCTATGTTCCCCCAAATCTGCATTTTCTGGGTCTTGGATCCCCCAGGTCTATATGTTCCTCCAGGTCTATGGCCACCGCTGACCACTGTTGACTACAACCCCAAAGTGTTCAGATTGTGTTTTTTGTTGTTTTTTGTTTTTGTTTTCTTCTTCTTCTTTGTTTGTTTGGGTTATTTGTTGTTGTTGGTTTTTGTTTGTTTGTTTGTTGTTGTTTTTTGTTTTGTTTTGTTTTCTTACTCATTTATATAAACAAAGTGAGTCCATGTAACAACCAGGTGTTATGTTGTGTGCGTGTCTGTTTGTCTATCTCTGTCTGTAAGTCCATGGTAAACTTTGACTCCATCATTTTCTCTGGAAACACTTTGTCAGTTGACACCAAATCTGGCATAAAAAGGAAACAGTCAGTGCTTTCCACTAATTTTGTTTATAATCACATTGCATCACTGTGATTGGCACAAAAAATAAATCAAGAAGCCAAAATATTTCCACAAAAAAATACTATTACGTGTATATATTTGTCATTCGGATGAGACGATAAACCAAGGTCACGTGTGCAGCATGTACGTACCACACATAAAAGAACCCACATGTCTCCAGAGCCCTCCACGCTGATGACTTTGCTGCCTGGAGTGCTGCAGAATACCTCACGTCCGCCAGCCACAGAATGCAGGAAGCACTCAATCACGTGGGAACATGGGCCTCTGCCTGGGGAGTAGACATCAACACCACCAAGACAGTCTCAGCAATCTTCTCGCTGTCACCGATGTCAGAAACCTCCCACCTCAAACTGAACGGAATGCAGTTGAAACAGGATGACACGCCAATGTACCTGGGTGTGAAGCTCGACAAGCGATTGACATGGAACCCCCATCTCAAGGACATCGAGAGACGAGCAACCAGAAAACTGGCCATCCTGAAAAAAACTCGCTGGGACCTCTTGGGGTGCCAACAGCAGCATACTGCAGAGGGTGTACACTGGAACTGTCAGGCCAACCCTGGAGTATGGCAGCACTGCCTGGGCCACGGCATCAGCAACCAACACAAGCCGCCTGAGCAAAGTTCAGAACGCAGGGCTACGGCTGATCACTGGCGGGATAAAGACGACTCCAGTTCAGGCGATGGAGAAACACACAGGCCTCCACCCACTCAAAGATAGACGAGAGGAAAAAGTCTTCATCCACAGCGAGAAGCTCCTGCGCATGCCAACTCACCCAATGCACGAAAAACTGAAGTACCCAACAAAGAACAGACTGAAGCGGACCAGCTTCAACCACCTCTCCAAGACCCTGCACCGCCAACATGAAGACCTGCTGCCCTCGTCCCCTGCCGAGATGGAAACACTCCCCGACTTCGAGGAACCGGCCGACCAACTGGAAGGAGTCTCAATCATCACAAAAGTCCCTGGCATCGACCAAAAGGACTGCCAAGCCCCCCCCCTGCTGAAAGCTCTGACATTGGAGATGATTGAGACTCAGTACAACCCCAGCGAATGGACGCACGTCTTCACAGATGGATCCTCGGAGGGAGCGGTGAAGAATGGAGGAGCAGGCATCTTCATCAGGCACACAGATGGAAGACTGACCCCTGGAGCCTTCCCCACAGGAAGAATCTCCTCGAACTACAGAGCGGAGACAGCAGCACTACTCCATGCTGCACAAGGCCTCAGGACGTCAGTCAACCCACCACCAAAGATAGCCTTCTTCACTGACTGCAGATCTCTCCTGCAGGGACTCCAGTCAACCAGAAACGAACAGCAGCTGACAAACATCAAAGCAGCCCTTCATGACCTTTCAAAACGGTCGACTGTCACTGTTCAGTGGGTTCCTTCTCACTGTGGGGTCATGGGGAACGAAAAGGCCGATGCTCTCTCCAAGGCAGGCAGCAAAATGAAGCAGTTCAGCCACCCCGTGACCTACAGAGAGGCCAGGACCATCATCCACAACCGTTACCAGAACCAGTGGAAGAGAAGGCTGGGTGCAAACAGTGGTGTCGATCCAATCCACCAGCTCCAGAGACACCAGCAGACTGTCCTCTTCAGACTGAGAACCGGCCACTGCCGACTACTGAGTCACCTTCACCGTATGAAGATCGCCCACACTGATGAGTGTCCATGTGGCACTGGACCCCAGACCCCTGAACACATCCTCCAACACTGCCCAACCCATGAAACTCTACGGCGTCAAACCTGGCCAGGGGGCACGGAGCTACAGGCGCAGCTTTGGGGAGACCGCCACGACCTGGAGAAGACCGTGGGCTACATCGTGGCGACGGGGGTGACCGTCTGACGCAGCCAAAACATCGAACGCAGAAGAAGAAGAAGAAGAACCCACAGCAACACAAGGGTTGTCCCTGGCAAAATTCTATTGAAATGAAAATCCTAACAGTTCAATGCCTTAGTGCAGCAGCAATACCCATTTTGTAACTCAACAGATATAAGTCCTTTTCACCGCATACAGCACTTTTTAGTACTCAATTTTGACCTGCATATTATTATTAGTTTCACAAAATACACTACTTTTATATCAGCTTTCAGACCGTAAACACGAGCATATTTTTAAGTCACGAGATTGACTTTGACACAGTGTTTTGCCAAGTTCCGTGTTGACTGCTACTGTGTAAGTTTTCTTCTTCCAAGTGACGGCCAACATCAGAATCCTGATGAAACTCGTTTTGTGCAGCCCAGTTTGACAGGGATGCTGAGGGATGTGCTGTTAGTTGAGAAGGGAGGTGGGGCGCAGTCCACTGGTGTGTTCGCATATCGAGCTAGACCAATCCAGTTACCTTAACGATCCATGGGAATACTCCCAACCGGCACAGCCTTTGCCTTCTACCAGTGGGTTAGAAAAATAATATTAAAAAAGAGAAGGGGGTGGGTGGGGGAGGAGGGGGTCGGGGTGGGGGTTGGGGGGGGGTTTCCCCTTTAAAGGGGGGGGGGCCCTGGGGGAAACCAAAAGGCCCAAAAGGGTTAAGGGGAAGGAGGGGGGAAATAAATTTTTGTTTGAGTCTTTTTTTTTTTTCCCCCTTTTTTTTCCTTACCGTTTTTTAAGATTTAAAATTTAAAATAAAACAAACCCGTGGTTCCGGATTAAATTTTTAAACCCCCCCCCTAACCCCCGGACAAGAATTTAAAAGCCATTTTACTTTACCTTTTTTTTTTTTTTTTTCCCCAAAATATATAAAAAATTCTTTCCTTTTTGAGTGTCAAAATCTGTTTTGTTTTTTTTTACGAAGGACAAAAAAAAGCGAAACCTTTTGCAGTTTTGCACTTTTGGGAAAAAAAGCTTGCGCAAAACCCAGAATTTCCCCTTTTGAAAAAGACTAAGGTGAAAAGAAATAAAGGTTTGGTTCTGTTTTAAAAATGAATAATTGATAAAATTTCATTTAAAAAAAAAAAAAGCCAAGGAAAATTATTTCCCAAAAACCCTCCACAAAAAACCCTCATTTAAATTAATACAACAAATTTTGAAACTTTTTTTGGGTTGTTTTTTTTGGGTTGTTGTTTAAAAAAGGGGTGAGGGGGTGGTTTTTTGGGTTTTTGTTGTTTTGGTTGTTGTTTTAAAAGGGGGGAGGCGTTTCGTTTTCTTTCCCAAATTAATTTTCCCGGGGGGGGGGGGGGGGGGGGGGGTGGGGTTTTGGTTTTTTGAAAAAAATATTGTCCTTGGGCAAACAAAAACAACAAATTGCTTAAAAGGGAAAATTCATTAGAAAAAAAGGCCAAAATTTCGAAACCCCGTTGGGCTGAGAGAAAAAGGGCCCCAAAAATTTTCCCCTTCCCCCCCGGGCCGTTTATTTTTTTTAAACCCTCCCCACCCCCTTTCCCCCAAACTAAAAAAGAAACACCATCTTTAAAAAAAAATGGCCTTTAAACCCCTTTTTCAAACCTTTTCCTTTAAAAATCCCCCAAAACCCTGACGGGGTTTTGCGCCCCAAAAACCAGCCAAACTCCATTGACCAAACGCCCCAGCTTCCCATGGCGAAAAACCAAAAGCTAACGGATTTTAATACCGGGTGCTCCATCTTTGAGAGGGGTTTTAACGGGGTAAAAATTCTGTGAAAAATTTTTTGACGTCCGTGATTTTTAAAAACTTTCTGGGGACATTTTTTAAAAAATCATTTTGGCGTTTTGGGGGGTGGGGTGAGTGTTGTTTTAAGGGTCATGGCCCTGAAATTTAAATCATATCTAAAAGAACATATTGAGGTATGAAATGAAACCCCACTGGGCAACCCAAGGAGAAGTTTTGGGGTTTTTAAATTTTTGGTTGTCCCTTTGGCCCTTTTTGGGGGTCTGCAAAAAAAGAGGTCCAAAACTGGGGGAAATTCCGTTTGAAAAAGAAAAATAGGGAAAATTTTGGGTTAAATTTGTGTTTCCATTCCCCCCAATTCAGTTTTTTCGTGCCCGTACATCGTTTTGTTCACTATTTTTTTTTTCCCTTTTTTCTTGCTTCGCAGGTGGGGGACAATTGAAAGGGGGACTAAAAAACAAGATTGATTCCCTTTCAAAAAAACAAAAATTTTAAGGGAAAACACTGAATCCACGGGGTGGCCCGACCCTTGCTTTTTTCCAAAGCGATTATGGTAAACTTTTACTGCCCCAAAAAAATCCAAAAAAGAAACTCCTCGTGCATAGTCCTCCATTTTGCATCCATTTTGGATCATTCTTTTCATCCAAATGGGGGACTATGTGGGATGGGAGGTTGTATGTGCATAGATATTATATATATATGTGTGTGTTGTGTGTGTGTGTGTAATCATGTGTAGTGCTGGAGGGTGGGGCCCTAGACCGTGTTGAGTGGTTGAAATGTTTCACAAAGTTTTCACACGATTTTAGTGATGCTCCAGTTCAAAAAAGCTTAAAAGCAAAATGAACAATGTAATGCGGCAACATTAAACACAATGGTAGAGTCTTAGTCGCAGCGTCAAAGCGGATAGTTCTCATTACTTTTCAGTTCTGTTCCTGTTCATTTGAATGGCGAAATTTTGAATGGATGGATGAAACTGCTTGGTTCATGGATGGAATGGATGGATGAACTGCTAGGTTCATGGATGGATGGATGTTCTACATTTGTAGAAGTTATCGGGTTATATTGCAGTGATAATATGTTTTCATTGTTTTGATCTTTTTCTATCATTTTCTTTAAAATTAATGCTTCAGTCCCTCTCAAGGTCAAGGGCTAAGTGTGAAAAAGCATGTATCCTGCTTACCTATTACTCTCGTTAATAAATGATTTTGCCTTGTTCTTTTGTTGATCAGTTTCATAAATTTGTTTGTGTTTGTTAGAATCTGGTTCGTTCGTGTCTGCTGAGTGATAGCCTACACACGAGCTTGTTTCAAAGACAGCGCCAAAAAACATGTTCAGGACCCAAGGACTGTGTGGTACATTTATACATGCCTATATAAGTATAACCACTCAATCAGTGCACCACTCTCTCCATCTTTTTCTCTTTAGGTCATACTCAGTCATACATATTTCACCTTCAGGAAATACTTATTGAGTCAACTTCAAAGATCTTCCAGTTGGGTAGGCAGTCTTGAATAATAAAATCTGGTGAAGAACGGTACAGTGCAGTCATGGGATTGAAAGAATTCTGAACGATATAAGCATGTGTGACTGATGTGTGTACTTTATGTGCATATTCACTGCCCCCCCTCCTCCCCTCTCTCTTTTGGAGCACACAAACCACATGACAAGGCAGTATATTTCATAATTTTATTGGCAATGCAGGGAAAAGATAATGAACCCATAAAAAAAAGAAAAAAAAAAGTAAATGCATAAAAGAGAGACAAGAGGGACTGTTTACCAACTTAACGACGTAATTCCAAGCACCTCTTCTTCAAGAGCATTATAGGAATCTGTGGCAAGTGGCTCTCTGCAAGTTCAATGGATCAGGTTCCTCAATCCCAACTCTCTATAATAATGTTATCCCCGTTTTTAAGGCCTCACATGCTATCGGTCTCTCCACCGGTTTGTTTTGTCATTTCTGTTGTTTTCTATTGTTTATCCCACTTTCTCTGCTTCCTCTCCTTCCACTTACGCTCAGTCTTTAAGAAAGTTCTGTCCCTTCTTTTAGACTATTTCTTATCACTGTGTTATGATGTAAAGAAAACAATGCAAAAACTTTCAATGCCATATACTGTGGAGTTTACGATTCTTGAAGATCCACTCTAGCTTCACAACACTTGAAAACACAACAAAATATATCGATCCAGCATATACATGTGTATATCTAATATGTGCGCATGCACACACAAACATACACAAACATGCACAAAATCATTCACACACATGTAGACCCCTTCCCTACATACCACCAATGAAAAAAAACAACAAAAAAACAAACCAAACAGCAGCGTTTTCAACTCAATTCTCCCTCTTAAGCATTTGAAGAAAAAGTTCCGTTTAAAAATTATCCATGCAAGTACATATCTTTCATTATTTTTACCCATTAATCAAACTGATTTCAAATGCTCATCATAAATACAGATGTTTAAATGAAAACTCTACAATAAAGTGGGAGATACTCAACAGCAATTTTAAACAAGCAGGTATTAACAATATGTCTTAATATTTCAGATATGATTTAATAATTACTGGCCTCAGATGGTGGGGTGAGGGTGAGAAAAGTGATAGAAGCCAACAATATGCATGGTTCATCACACTTATTATGTTATACACTAAAAATTCAGAAGATTGACAAAGAGATAAAAGTCCAAACTATGATGTTTTATCAAATCCATATGGCACAGCAACATTGGATTGACTTTTAGGAATCCTTGCAGATACTTTAAAATAGGCCACACTAATGTTATTGGTCTTTGTAAAGTATGGATCTGTTATAGATCTGCAAAGCATAACCCTGTTTATCTAACACACACACACATACTCACACACACACACAAAAGCCACAAATCACAGTGAGAACTGGGAGGGGCAAACAGCATAAGAACAAAATACATCAATACTGAGAACTGGATTTCAAATGAAAAAAGAAAGGGTGTGCACATAATTACATGTAGTAACTTGGGGGACAAAACCATCACCATTCAGTCTGTATTATACCAGTGGATGAGGAACATATCACATGTCAGCTGAATAGTAGTACAAGCCACTCCAAGCACAAAAAATGGAACTTCAAGCATGTTCCCTGTTTGTTGCAAAGCACTGGAATATTTTCACAATATTTCAGTGTTTATCATCACCACATTACTGTTCCGATCCCATTCCTCTCAACCAGCACAAGCACTGGAACTACAGACCTGTCAGTAAAACAACAGATATGGTGATACAGGCTTCATATGTAGTAGTACCAAAAAAAAAAAAAAAAATCTAATTATGTATTTCAGCTGAAAGAGACAAGATGATGCTCCCCAACAGTGCTGGCCACATATTACTTTAATGCAGGAATCATTACTTCCATGCATTTATCCCTTTCGTTGTCCAATTATTCTCGTGGGATTTTTCTGTCCTCATCCTCCTCTCTTCTGAATTTATAGCAACTGCTATCAAACAGGTCATGAACATTGCAATAATGAATGTTTAAAATCCTTACTCTGCATGAATGATCTATAAATACGACAAATGCTGATACACTAACATGTGGCAGTCAAACTTACTACAAGAAGCGTCTCAGTTTCTATGGCAAGAAGAAAATTACTCTTTATCAAAACTTGACAATTAAGACCTGTCAACAAATACAGACAAAACCAATATGCAACCAAAGATTGTACAGACATCAAAGAAAAAGAATGCTGTCAAAATAAAAAGGGAAAGATCATTGTCAAAACAGATTTATCAAGTTGATGTGTATTTGAGCGAAATCTGCACCACTGTAAGGAGAGACTTGAATCCTTGATTGTACTTTTTTTTTTTTTAACATAACACAAGCCAAGCAACCAATGCCATAATCACTACTCACACACATGCACACAGAGATCCATCTAATCTCAATGAGAAAATGATTTACAGGCTTGAAAATCAAATGAAATGGTCGTGGTAATCTTTACACAGGGAGGGAAAAAAGGCTCTTTCTTTCACTTGCTTATTTCCAAAGGAGGCATTCAAATTAACTTTGTCACCATAGGCGACTTTTCGTCAACTAGGCAGTGCACTGCCATAGGTGACTTTTGTCAACATCAAGGTTGTGTCACAAGGACCATTTTTCACATTTAACCAAACCTGACAGCTGCAGCCAATTTCCCACGCAATAGAACAATGACCAACTTAGCCCACTGACCTTCGAAGAGAACAAGTCCATTATGTTACTTTCACTTGAGCCGAAGCCTGTGACAGAGCTTCAACAACTAATTTTAGCCGTATTACTGCACCTGGATTGTCAACAGCCCCTATCAAACAAAACTAGACATGAGGTACATTCTCCTGTGTACATAGAAATCAGTTACTACATACACATAAATCTTAAACCAAAGTATTGCTACTCTTAGTAAGGAAAAAGACACACAACTTCAAGCACCCCTTATCTAAACAGTATATAAGCCACTAGGAAGCACAAAGCATCAATAGCTCGAAGCTGTGTGCTTTGTCTTGTCAAGAGTAACAGTACTTGATTCATGTTTTCCTCTTTGTCTTTGAGCAATCATTATCTACCAACAGTTTTCATTTCAGAAGTGATAGAATGCCAATGTGTGTTGCAAAAACATCCTAGCTAGGAGTCGAGTATTTCCAGTTTGACAATTAGCAGGTCACCATAACAAGGTAATGCAACAGGCCATAAACTGTCCAATTCATTATACATTGATCAGGACTTGACCTTAATCTGACAGCCTGCAAGTTATCAACAAGCTTTAACAAGATACCCAAAGAAGCAAGACTAAATGTATGATGCATGCAAGCATGCACCACACCCCTTAGATTACTCTGTATTACATACAAACCAAGGATAAAACTTCAGAAATTCTTAACAGGGTGGCATGTCATCCATGTAGGAAGCACTTTCTATCACAGACTGACAAGGGCATGATGAACATGATCAAACAATTCCAGAAGGGACAACAACACATGATTTTATCATCCTTATTTACACAACATCTGAACCAACAAAATGTTAAAAAAGCCCAAAGATCTATCAACTGCTAGATCAACACCCTGTAAGACCCAGAAAATTCCTTTTTGCAATAAGAATTGAGTGCTACAAAAACAAAACACAATAAAACATGATGAATGTATGTCACTGAAAACAAATCCCCCCCCCCCCCTCCACCACAGTTGAATACTGTACAGAAATATTGCTTTTTTCCTTTTCTTAAAATCTCTTCCTTTCTAAGAAACCGTTTATGGGAAGATAAATATAACTGTAAAACAAACACAAGCACCATGGCAACAAAAGACAGAAGATTCCTGTGACATATTCCTCACCTTTAACAGAATGACATGCTTTCAGTCAGTATACCTGCTCACACCAACAGAAAATTCCTTTGTGAAAACACCTGACCTCATGCGTGCACGCAAGTACATACCAGCATGTTCAATCATGCAAATGAGTTCTATAGTTTTTCTTTTTAAATAATGAACTGGTGAATAAAATACCATGTAACTTTGAAAAAAAAATGTATGCTTTATTTAACCTAAAAACAAGTTAGATGTTATTTTGTCAAAAGAATGAAGTGCACAAATGTATATCTGAGAGGGAAAGGTCCATGCCAATTCTGACCCAGCACAAATACATGAGACCTGAAAAACAAACTAAACTTGGCACAACTGTCAAAGGGCAAAATTCACTAGATAATACATTTTGCATGAACAGTACACTGCTGTTTCAAGCAAAACCTATAAAAGTTTTCCTTTTCTTTCCTTTTTTCTAAGATTTTATTCCCAATGGCGGTATGAACTGATGGTGCTACACTACTATCACTATGCATATTTCCACAACATTCTCCTAACACAGTCGCCTTTACCTTTCCTTCAAAATGTTCTTCCGAATTCCAATGAACAAAAAGCACTGCAGAGAAACCAGTCCCTGATGTGCTCAATATTTTGCCAGTTCAAAATGTTTCGCATCCACCTGTCCATACACACACGCAAACACACACATATGTACATGGATGCATTCACTCTGTTGTTGTTATCTTTAATAAAGTCAAAGGGTTTTCGTTAACTGAACACCAAGGAAGGATTGATACACTGAGTACCATCTTCTGCACACTATGGAGTGGACATTGTCAAGCCTCAACATCCCCTCCATCCCACCACTTTTTTCGTTTGTTTTGCATTCATTCTTTTAAAAAATTAAACAAGTCGAAGTTTTTGCTAACTGATGTGAAAGGGAACAGTAAGCAGCAAACCGTATTCTGCACACTGAGGACTGGACATCCTCAAAACTCAACATTCCAAAATCCTTCCCCTTCTCACTTTTTTTTGTTTTGTTTTTCAAGCTTCAATTTCAATCCATTCCATAGTCCACATCCCCTTAATAGAACGGCATGGCACTGTATTCTGACAGTGTGTGTGGGGGGCGTGGGTGGGGGCAGAGTCACACATCCTCTGGTACAGAACAGCCCAAAACCAAACCCCCTCAGTTCCCATTGACGGCTGGGGGAGGGGCGGGCACCAGGGAGGTGAAGAATGACACCAGCATGCGCACCAGGACAGTGGACGTGGAGGGCACTTCTGACTGGGGGGAGGGGTCTGCAGCCGCTGACTGGCTGCTGCTGTCGTCGTCTGACGTTGCCGCCCTTGTTCCTTCCGCTTCCTGCTCTCTCCCCTCCTGTCACCAACACATGGAATCATTTTCATTATCTATAAATCATGTTCTCTTCTTTTTGTTTCTTTGAGGAAAAAAAGTCATTATTACTTTTGTTTATATCATTAGTACTTAACTCTAAAATTTGTTGCTTAAAGCCCAGTTGAACACACAGGGCCATATGAGGACTGGAACTGTCAATATCAATCAACTCTGAAACTGTCGTAATCAACTCCCCCCACACAACCCCCTCAAAAAAATTTGGAAAAGAAAATTCAGCACAAGTACAGTCACATTCATGTATATAAAGCTAGTGTGTTTTTGATGCCGACCATTCAATTACAATGTATTGTGAATACAAAAAATAATTATTCATATCATATAACATTACAGTATATACAAGAGGCATACAAAATTTTAAAAAACACCAGAGGGCAATACACACATCCTGACTAAAAAAAACTAAAACAGCACAGAAAGAAAGCCCAATTATCAATGTCAGAAAAAAACATATTCAAGACTTTCCAGAAAAAAACAACCACCGTAAATGGACCAAGGCAGAAAGTACTGAAGGCAGAAACAAGGAAAAGAGAATGACGGAAAGAAAATTTCCAGCATAGAATTCCTGGAGAGTAGGAATACTATTCTTGACTGAAACTTGTAGTGAAAGAGCCCCTGCCATGCCCCCCCCCCC
The DNA here is from genome assembly GCF_041734735.1 of Babylonia areolata. Lineage (NCBI taxonomy): Eukaryota > Metazoa > Mollusca > Gastropoda > Neogastropoda > Buccinidae > Babylonia > Babylonia areolata. The sequence continues at coordinate 13,397,149 of NC_134884.1, forward strand.
CACACCCCCCCCTGTAGGAGTGTGGGAAGGGAGAAGGGAAGGGTCATTCTCGTATCTAAAAGTGGGCTTTTATGTGTAAACCTGTTTTTACCCTGCCATGTAGGCAGCCTTACTCCTGGTTTCTGGGTTGTGCATGCTGGGTTTGTTTTTCTTTCAATAATGAACTGAAAGCGGACATGGATTACAAGATCTTTGACATGCAAATTTGAACTTCTGCATGTGTGTGTGCACAAAGGATGGGGGTTCAGGCACTAGCAATCTGGAAATCTGTTGAACTGTAAGATCAGGACAATCTCTACCCTTAACACACCAGGTGATGTAACTGTGATTTGAACCATGGACTCTCAGACTAAAAAATCCAATGTTTTAGTTACTTGGCTATTGCAGCCATCAAAAAACAAACCACATCAACAACAACAAGAACAAAACAATGGCGGTATGAACTGATGGGGGGAGGCAGCAGATAAAATGGTTCTTCTTACCCCAACCCCTGCATTGTTCTGCCCCTCTGCCGGGTCTCCTTCAGACTGGTTCAGTGCCTGTTGTGGTGGCTGCTGTTCTGGCTGCTCTTGCTGCTGCTGCTGTTGTTGTTGTTGCTGGGGTGGTGCTGGTGGCTGCTGGGCTGCTTGTTGTTGTTGCTGGGGTGGTGCTGGTGGCTGCTGGGCTGCTTGTTGTTGTTGTTGTTGTTGTTGCTGGTTCCACATCCCCCATCTGTTCTGAATCCTGAAAGACAAATGAAAATGAAAAAAAAGAAAAAAAAAGAAGAGAGAATACAGTTGAAACCCACCAATTGAAGAACGCAAAAACAACACAAAATGTAAGGTAAATGTTTGGTATTTGGTACTTTATGGTTCATGTGCATAATCCAATACAAATATATATCAATACTACAAAAAATAGTAACCTTACTTTTGCTCAGACAGACAATTCTGCTGAATGACCACTGAAATGGAGAAAGAAAGAAAAAGATGGACAAAATTACATGCACACTTCAAAATAATTCTGAGTATATCTAAGCAAGAGTAAAGACTCAAAAACTTTATCATTCAAGGATAAAAATTTCAAGCATTGCCTCAACTTCCAATCTTTCCCAGTAGCAACAATAACAAAAATAATTGAAAAAACAATATAAACAACAATAGTAATAATAATACTTATAACTATAATAATAAGCATTATAGTGATAACAAAAATGATGAAAGCAACAAACAAACATACACTCATAAACACTAAGAAAATAAAAGATAATATGTTTTGTAAGGCACCGCAAATACGAACAATTTACATTTAAATACAAAGCAGAAAGACATGAACTAAAGAGGTTCTTACGGTTGGTGAATTAAACACCCACACAGAATAAAGGAAAGAAACATGACCAATGTGAGAGAGAGGGGGCAAATAAAGACAACAGTTTAACACAATGACATCCTTATAAATAAAGGTTATGATGAAGATGATGATGCTGATAATGCTGCTGATGTAAGCAACAACAAACAACAACCTGCCAAAGACGTAATTTGTAAAAAACCAAACCAAATAGAAAATGGTAAATATTCAACCTGCCCATAAAAATATTCATAATGCTAAAATTATGTAATTCATTAAGTGTTTCTTATTCTGAAACAACGTTTCTTGAAATACATAACATTGTACTGCACTTTACTGTACTGTTGTAGGCAAATTAAAATAAAAATCCAACTTACAAATACACAGCAAAGAATCCCAGGGAGACGGCAAAGAATCGGGAGGCGGAGGAATAGAAGTAGACGATGCTGACCAGGACCAGGAATCGGAAGCACACGTAGATGTAGTCCAGCCAGTCCCTCTGCTCCTCCTCGTCATCCTCCTCCATGCCCCCCTGAGCATTCATGCGCATGTTCTGGTTGGGCGGAGCATTGTTGTTGTTTGGTGGGGCGGGATTAGCGGCAGGCTGTGGCGCTGGGGCCTGAACAGGGTTGGCAGGCTGGGGAGGTGGCGGTACTTGGTAGCCATAGCTGCAAACAGTAAAATTATGTTGGAAGACCTGATACAAATCATGGTGGACGACATGCTTACAAACGTAGCTTCAAGTTCCCCTAGAAATTCAGGCTCAATATATAACAAGATCAAATCATTTATTTATATCTTATAAATACATTGATGAAGTTAATAAATAAATCAATATAAATCTATCAATACATAGTAAACAAACAAAAAAGTTTTTCAAAGTGGAATAACTGACTGCATTAATATAACTCTTATGCATAGTATAAAAACACAATTTACATTCCTTAAATGTATTGCACTAATTACTGATGGACGAAATAAGCACACTGATGCGCAATAAAAATTCTAACAACATATACTGTGTGTATCTCTTCACTCACTGAACTGCTCTGGGGTCAACATTTGCTTAATCAAAATGGTTTCCATGTTTCCACATATGTATAAAATGCATCTTTCAGCATATCTGGCTGGGTTCAAGTGTCAGTATTTGATGATATACTTGAATGACCTATTTACTTATCGAAGTACTTATCCTCACTATACTTGTATGTCATGTATTTTCCTCTCTTTTTTCTTTTCTTTTTTCCTCTTTTTTCATGTTTCATTTATTCTGTATCCTTTCATTTCCTATTTTTATGTATTTGTATCGATTGTATAGGTGTAATCAAAATTGAAAAAAAAAAAAAAAAAAAAAGTCCAGACACAAACACACACCTTATTTGTACACATACATATACACACATACACCCCCACACTTACTATTGCATATACTGGGCCATGTAGTGGGAGTACATCTGCTGCATCCAGGCAATCTGCTCCGGAGTGTAGGGGTAGCCGGGCATGCCCATGCCCATACCAGGGGCCCCCATCCCCATCATGGGCATGCCGCCCATACCAGCCATGCCCATCATCCCTTCCATGCCCGCATCCCCTGGGGCTGCAGTAGCTTGGTTCCCCCTGAAAGTGCACCATCCTTATGTCACCTTTCTCCTTCTATGTTCGGGACTCCCACTCCGATATATATGTAAGTGGACTTTTACATAAATGTGTGACTGTTTTTACCTTGCCGTGTCCTAGTAATGGTATGCAGCCATACTCCATGTTCTGGGGTGTGCATGCTGGGTATGTTCTCGTTTCCATGACTCACAAAAGGCTGTCATGAACAATGCGACTTCCTGTTTCATTCAATATAGGCCATGGTCCCTCACAGAAGAAGTGTGTAAACAAGCATTTTCAGATGTGTCAATAAACAACACAATTACCAGCATTTCTTTTTCACAAACAAGCATATAATCCACTTTACAAGGCTGCACTTCTAATTCTGAGAATAATGGGGTCTTTGAATTGTGTGCATTTGATCTTCAGCATGTGTACACAAACAAATGGGATTCTGGCACTAGTATGCCTGCACATCATCTGCTGACCTGATAATATTTAAATTAAAGAAAAAAAAAAGGGTTATAAGTCAATAATGTAACACAAGGTTAACTCTAATAAGCTCACCTCACCCTCTGACAGAAACAAAAAGTAAAATTATTCTTCCCTGATTCAACATTAACATTCAAGTTAATTGACTTTGCTGCTGTTGTTAGTAGCATTACAATGCAAAACCGTAACATTGCAGAACAGGTCTTCCCTTTAATTCTCAACATGATACTCAACAAACCTTTTATAGCCATTGTAAATGAAATATAACCATCTCCAATGAAACCAACTGGAAGTCATCTTCTGCAAGTCATGTGCAGACCTGTGCAAAAAAGACCAATAGAGTCCAAAGGTAGAGGTGTAAATTATCCAATGTTACCCCAAGAGAACTTACCCAGTGTTTGTTACATCAGAATGAGAGGAAGAAGGGCTTGGAACTTGTGCCCCACGATGCCTTAATCCATCAGTTTCACTAGATGAAGATAGCAATGCCTGGGATGCGTTTGAAAGTGGTTCAGATTTCTGAAAAATGAAAAACATTAATAATTCATTATGTTTTTGAAACTTTGTCATGGATAGACTCAAACCAGCAATTTGTTTCAATATTTTTGTTACACTGAATCACAAAGAGTTTCAGTTCAAACTGTGTGTAAAGATTCTCACTGGTTACCTAAATTCAAGAGAGATACGTACAGGCACAACTCAAACGACCAAAACTAGGTTACTTCTACTAAGGTGATAAAAATTTACGGTTAATGGCAAGAATTGCTCTACTTACAGTTTACCGGTATCAATGTATCATATGTAGATTTTTACTACGCTTGGTTACTGCCAGCCACATTAGTGAGGATCCAACTGGTCCTTTTCACACTACCAACCAGATGCTTTACTTGGGGAGGACACATAAACACAGTGCATACGCTTTGTGCTACCATGTGTTGAATGACAATAGGAAATGTGTGTGACATGTTTAGATAACACAGACACCTGTTCTTCCCATGGGAAAGTAGCCAGGGCCATTTGTTTTGTTTCGCCTTTCCTGAACATAAAGTAAGAAAGGATTTCTCTCTCATCTATCACCTCTGTTAAGATGTCGACTGGTTTTATGATTATGACAACTTTAAATGTTAATGCCTGTATTTGCAACAACAGCGATTTGAATTAAAAAATATATATACATATGAGTGGGCAATTATGAAGCAGAGATGAAAAATTAAAACTACATGGCTAATATACTTTATTGCTATGTAAAATATATCAATAACAAATATTTGTGCAACCCGATGTTCAGTTCATTATCTCCTTTACCAATAAATAATACTCAAAAAGTTCTTTCTCGTGGCTGTTTATACCAACATTGTATTCATGAATGCATGCAGTACAATTTTTCTTATAAAATGCTTGTTTAAGTTGTAAGCCAGTGATATATCTTATGTACTCACTTTCACTGTAATTTTCATGCCACTATCACTAAAACTGTGTTTATCTTAGGAAAAATTAAACTTCAGAAAGTTCAATTCTTGAGAAATGAAAATAATGGTGACAAGGATCTGGACAATTAAAATTTACTGCTAGTTCAACAAAATAGAACAGGTGACAGAATCAGTGATGATATCCAGCATGCTCCTTATATTGCACCCTATTACATTTACAATCTGTCAAATTTAATTTTTCAAACTGCATTTTCTTGTTCTTTAATAACTCATTTGGGAAAGAGATAACGCAGACAGACCCCAAAGGAGAACAGCACTAGTTGCATCCGAACTCGCCAGATACAACATCGACATCGCAGCCTTGAGTGAGACTCGGCTTGCAGGCGAAGGCGAGCTCTGTGAACGGGGATCTGGTTACACCTTCTTCTGGAGTGGACGAGGAAGCAAAGAGCGACGTGAGGCTGGCGTTGGTTTTGCAGTAAAAACAGCACTTGTCAGCAAGCTAGCTGGAATCCCAAAGGGAGTCAACGATAGGCTTATGACCATGAAACTCCCACTGGCATCTGGCCAGAAGCACCTCACCATTGTCAGTGCCTACGCCCCAACCATGACCAACCCGGATGAAGTGAAGGCGAAGTTCTACGAGGACCTTCACTCTGTCATTGCTGCCATCCCTAAAGCAGACAAGCTCATCATTCTTGGGGACTTCAATGCTAGAGTTGGCTCTGACTACATCTCCTGGGATGGAGTGATTGGAAAGCACGGTGTGGGCCACTGCAACCCAAATGGATTGCTTTTGCTTCAGACCTGTGCAGAGCACGAACTGCTGATAACCAACACAGTTTTCTGCCTCCCTACCCGTAACAGGACGTCATGGATGCACCCTCGCTCAAAGCATTGGCATCTCATCGATTATGTCATCGTCAGGAAAAGGGATAGGCAAGACGTACGTGTAACAAAGACCATGTGCGGCGCCGAGTGTTGGACAGACCATCGCCTTGTAGTCTCGAAGCTGAATATTCGAATCCAACCCAAGAGACGCCCCCAAGGCCAGAAGGCTCCAAAACGGCTCAACATCGCTAAGCTGAAAAGCAACACCATCAAACAGTCCTTTGTGGAGCTGCTGGAAGATCGTCTGGAATCCGCCTCTCTGGACAACCAGAATATGGAGTCTGACTGGAGGACCCTGCGTGAGCTGATCTATAGTACAGCTTCAGAGACCCTTGGACCCATGACCAGAAAGCACAAAGACTGGTTTGATGAAAACTGTGATGAAATCAAGCAGCTTCTGGATGAGAAACGCCGTCTGCATCAAGCCCACCTGAGCAACCCAAAGTCCACATCAAAAAAGGATGCATACAATGCCATCCGCAGGACTGTACAGCAAAAGTTACGCCAGATGCAGGATAAGTGGCTGAGTGACAAAGCTGATGAGATCCAGGGATATGCTGACAGGCACGATATGAAGAGGTTCTATGATGCCTTAAAAGAAGTCTACGGCCCCACATCCTCAGGATCATCCCCCCTCCTCAGTGCAGATGGGAATACCTTGATCACCGAGAAGGAGAACATTCTCGAACGGTGGGCTGAGCACTTCAACAGTGTCTTAAATCGCCCTTCCTCCATAAATGATGAAGCCATAGACCGTCTCCCACAAGTCCCCACCAACGAAGCACTGGACGATCCGCCAACACTTCTTGAGACCCAGAAAGCAATCCGTCTGCTATCCAGTGGCAAAGCACCTGGCTCAGACTCCATACCAGCAGAGGTCTACAAGGATGGAGGCACTGTGCTGACTGAGAAGCTTCATCAGCTGTACTCACTCATGTGGAAAGAAGAGACGATCCCCCAGGATTTCAAAGATGCATCTATCATTCACTTGTACAAGCGAAAGGGGAACCGGCAAGCCTGTGATAACCATCGGGGCATTTCCTTGCTCTCCATCGCAGGCAAGATACTTGCCAGGATCCTACTTAACCGCCTCACAGCACACCTTGACCAAGGTCATTTGCCTGAGAGCCAATGTGGATTCCGGAAAGAGCGCGGAACCACTGACATGGTGTTTGCTGCAAGGCAGCTGCAAGAGAAATGTCAGGAGCAAAATGCTCATCTGTTCTCCACCTATGTCGACCTCACTAAGGCCTTCGACACCGTGAGTAGAGAGGGACTGTGGAAGATCATGGCCAAGTACGGATGCCCTCGGAAATTTATTTCCTTGGTCAGCCAATTCCATGAAGGCATGCAGGCTCGAGTCCAGGACAGTGGTGAAACATCTGCTCCTTTTGCTGTCACAAATGGTGTCAAGCAAGGCTGCGTCCTGGCTCCAACGCTGTTCAGCCTCATGTTCTCTGCAATGCTTACTGATGCCTTCAGAGATGGCGATGTTGGAATCGGCCTAAAGTACCGAACAGATGGCAAGCTGTTTAACCTCAGAAGGCTTCAAGCAAAAACGAAGGTCATGACAGACATCATCAGAGACTTTTTGTTTGCTGATGATTGTGCCCTCAACGCTGGATCTGAAGCTGACATGCAACTCAGCGTCGACAAGTTTGCCACTGCCAGCAGGAACTTCGGCCTTACCATCAGCACGAGGAAAACTGAAGTTCTCCATCAGCCAGCCCCAGGGAAACCCTACGTTGAGCCCAACATCACAGTCAACGGTCAGAGACTCAGTGCGGTGGAGCGGTTCACATACCTTGGCAGCACACTGTCACGAAATGCGACCATCGACGATGAAGTGAACGTCAGGATTGCAAGAGCAAGCGCAACTTTTGGTAGACTCAATGCAAATGTCTGGAACAGAAGAGGCATTAGTCTTGAGACCAAGCTAAAGGTCTACAGAGCAGTAGTTCTCCCCACACTACTGTACGCCTGCGAAACTTGGACAGTGTACCAACGACATGCCAAGAAGCTGAACCACTTCCACACAACATGCCTAAGGAAGCTACTGAACATCAAGTGGCAAGACAAGACCCCAGACACAGAGGTGCTCGCAAAAGCCACCCTTCCCAGCATCTTCACCATCCTGATGCAGTCCCAGCTTCGCTGGGCTGGACACGTGGCGCGCATGCCAGACCATCGGCTGCCCAAAAGGCTCTTCTATGGCGAGCTGCAACAAGGGAAGAGATCACATGGAGGTCAGAAGAAGCGCTTCAGAGATACTCTGAAAGTCTCTCTGAAAGCGTTTGATATCAACCCTGACTCCTGGGAGGAATCTGCAGTGGACCGTGACAAATGGCGCGCTGCTGTGCACAAAGGCGCCAGGTTGTGCGAGGCCAACAGGACTGCTGCAGCTGTTGAGAAGAGGCAGGCCAGAAAGTCACGGGCAAACAAGCTCCCTGACAATGACATGCCTGTCTTTGTCTGCCCCAACTGTCAGCGAACATTTCGTGCGCAGATTGGACTATTCAGCCATCTGCGCACTCACAGATAGATTCATGAGCATCCTTCCCCCCACCCCACCACCACCCTCCCCCCATCCCCCATCCCCCATCTGGATGACAACGATGGTCATCATCGATCTCGATGGACACACCACCACCAATCTGTCAAATTTAATTTTTCAAACTGCATTTTCTTGTTCTTTAATAACTCATTTGGGAAAGCCTATCAGGATTTTTCAAACAGCATTTTCTTATTCTTTCATAAAACCTACAAGGAAAAATCTGTTTACCAGTATTCAACATAACAACAGGATCATCATTTATAATCCTTAAGTTCAAGTTTAACAACGCTGGTGTGCACACTTCATCTTAGTTCCCTACTGTTCCCTTTTTATATATGGAAAGATGATAAAATGATAAAACAAAGACCATTTCAAAACATACATAAGAACAGGAAATTTGAACCATTTTCTCACCAATTCAAGATTATGGGATACAGGGGCAGACTGGGGAGTGGGGGTATACATGTGTGACATGGGGAGGACAGGGGGGCAGGGAGGCAAAAGCCTATTTGCTTCCACTGTGCCAACTGAAAAACAAACCAACCAACCAACCAACCAACCAACCTAAGACAAAGAGAGATAAAATCAATCTTATTTATAAATTTATTCATCTTGATCATCATCCACATGAGCATCATCTCACCTGTTCTGTGGAGGAGTGAGAGTGTGAGGGGCCAGGCAGGGAAACGGACTCCACACTGGGACTGCAGACCAAGTGGACAGTGTGCTGCAGATTCTGGTCATACTGCAACACACACTGGAGCTTAAGTGTTCAGCAGAGCTAGAAACACAATTCATAGTAATACTACCAAAAATAACACTAACAGTATAAAAATATTCTCTCTAAAAATATGCAGTGTCTACTGCCTTAAATACAAACTACAATGTATGTACAGTGCCTAAAAAGTAAAATGTGGGGGGTGGGGTGGGTGGGAGGGGGGTGAGACTGGAAGACAGCTTTTGCATAGTTCTCTGAGTGACATTATTGCTTTATTGATTATAACTTATATCTTCATTATTATTAAGTCTATCATTCATCTCCCTCTTCTCCTGACAAGTGATCAATACTTTCAGTTCATGGCCTTTGGCAACAGTTGTGTGCACAACAGGTGCAAATAAGACAGTGCTCAGACTAGAGCTGGATGTAAACTTGTAAACCAGCCAAAGCAAAATGAGGGTAGTCAATGATCACCTATAAAGGCTATACTATATATTGAATGACAGGCTCAGATTTTGACAAGGCCCAACATTTTAAAGTTAAGCCATGGAACTATCTGTACTGTAATACCAGAAATTTTACAGAAAACATATATTATATATATAGTATAATATACTTACTCTTCTTAATTATTATCTTATCTTTTTCTCTAACGTTCCAAAACAGATCCTCAAAGCTATACCACAAAGCCCATCTGTTGCTAAAAAGAAAAGAAGAAAAGAAAAAAAGGCAGCAGATGCCTGACTTTTGCATAAAACCTTAGCACTGATCAGCACTTGGGAGAGCGAGAAGATAAACTGATATCCAACAGAAATTTATGTCTAATAAAAATTTTTTAGGTCCTGTGTGTGTGTGTGTGAGCGTGCGTGCGTGTGCGCGCGTGCGTGCATGCGTGAGTGCGTGCATGCATGCATGGGTACGTGTGTGCTTAAATGGTCATAGAAAAAAATCAAAACAAAGGCAATAATCAATGTACATGTCTATGACAATCTAAGTTGATATTCTCACATAATACACACATGTCCATTATTTTTCTATTGTCCATTATATATTTTTTTGTTCTTTGTACAATGTAATACCTGAATACAAGTATTCAATTCCAAATCAGTTATTTACTACTCAGCATAACTGGTATGTTACTATGTATCAGACAGGAAGCATAAATACTAAAATAGGTAAGTTTTTCTCCAATACCAATGCTAGTAAATAAGTAATGGCCAAAAATTAATCATCATGTTTATCAACTGAACTTATAATTTTGATCTATAGAGCCTGTCCCAGTAAATCTAAAGGTTAAACACTAATATAAATTTATAAACTAAGTTTCATCTCAGTTTTTTTCAATGAAGTGAAACAGAGGAGTGAAAGTGGAAAAACATACTGTAAGAATCACAAAACTAAATTCATGGAAATGCTTTGTTCTGGAGGAAAACTGAAGTATGATAACATCAATAATGAGGAACAAATTATATTATAATTCACATATACCACTACTATTTCACAACTATTGAACAAACATGTACACTACATTACTAACTATTATTTACAAATATACACACTGTATACATCACGTGTCTGCATGCAAACAGAGACAGACTTGGGAAAAAGTGTGTAAGCTGAAACCATGTCGCTTTTTCTGACCCATCATATAACCAAGCTTAATCATGGGACGCATGAAAAAAAAAAAAAAAAAGTACTGGCTGAACAGAAAGAGAAAAAAAAGGAAGGAAAAAATGCAGATGACACTAAGGGAAGAGAAAGTATTGTGTGACAGAGCCCAGCCTTTGTCATGTGAATCAGGATGTGTGATGCCTGAAGCATTGATTTCCATCATTATTCATTTTGTCCTCGGGGTCTGCTTTGAAACTCACAACCATTATCTGTTTTGTGACTTTATCTGATGTTTGTGTGTGTGTTTACACACACACACACACACACACATAATTTATATATATACACACTACATTTTCAAGCAAGAAAATTTTGTCAGCTGATATGCAGAGTTATCTCTAGAACCATGTCAAAGTAACATCAACAGCATACACTCATGCACATAATTATGTAGATAGACTGAGCTTGTGTTATCACCCTGTATCAGTTGTCTGTGTATCATGTGTTCGTTCATTCTTTGGTTTAACATCTTTTCACTGTAAGTGATATTAGACGAGAGTTGGAAAAAAAAAATCGAGGGGGGAAAAAGAAATTACTGTGTGCGCATGCAAGAAAGCTAAAGTGTGTGAGCATGCATGTGTGCGTGTGTGTGCGCACGTGCGAGTGTATGTGACAAATAGAAAATGATTGATTTAAGAGAGAGAGAGAGAAAGCATAATATTAATAATATAAGTTATAATATCTTTCTAATGAAAAACTAACAACTACAAAACTATAACAGCAAACCAGCTGGACTATTTAACATATTTCTGCCCGCAGACGTCAAACCTACGTCCGTGCAGATAGATCTGGTCCATTTCAGTTTTGGTTGCGATTAAAGGGAAGAAACTCTTATTCAAACCAAACCGGGAAATTCAAGTTTCTTGTGTGTGATTTTGGAGCCCAAAAAGATGAGTTTTCAACAAAAATTGACTCTGGACGAGGCTGTCAACGAAATCACGATGGACTCTTACAGTGAGGAGGAAAATGCCAAATTGGAAAATGAAGTAGAGAAGGCAAATAGTGATAATTTCATCAAACCTTGTGCTGAGGAAGGTGAGAAAGTGGCGAATGATTCAGACTGCATGTTTTCTTTAGATCTGTTGTAATATATTATGCAAAAAATCGTGTTTTATACATGTTTTTTCTGTTTTCTTTTAATTTTTAGCAATAATTTGTAATGACTAATTATAAATTTCCTGCCTTTAAAGGCTTAAATACTAAACTACAGTTATTTTTTTAATAACAATACCAAATTTGATCAAAATCTACCATATTTATAAATTTTATTAGTTGTTGTTGTTTTTTTACCATACCCTCTCGCGTCATCACACAGGCAAAAATTACTTGGGCAAGGGCAGGCAACTCAATGTTAAAGGCTTGGGCAGAATAGTGTCAACAAGGATTTGAAAAAGTCATCATATCATATCAATATCAAGGCATGCAGGCCTGACAAGGCCTTTTGCCCGCTTCAGGTGGGGAAGAAAAAGAGAGTCCCCACATATATCTGGTGTATTTTTCAAGATTGAGTGCGCAATGCTTGAAAAATCAATAAAAATGTAAATGAGTTTTGTATTTAAAATTTTGTAAATGAATATCAAGATAATCTTCAAATGTATTCACTGTTCCTGCAGAAACGTCTTGTGACAAATTATTCCAAACATTTGTTACTCTGTTAGTGAAGAAATGTGTAAATCTGGAAGTTTTTACTGAAACTTTTAATAGTTTGTAGGAATGGCCTCTTGTAGCACTGTTCTCATTCAATGTAAACAAAGAGTTTATAGTTCTGCTGTCATATAATCCATGAGTCATTTTATACATCTCTATTAAATCACCACACAGTCTTCTATATTCTAAACTAGGTAACTGAAGTGCTTGCAACCTATTTCATAGTCCATAACAGCAAAGCCAATGATTCTTTTAGTAAATCTTCGTTGAACATTTTCAATACTATCTATATGTTTTACTAAGCCCATATTCCAAACAACATACAGTCATTTATTAGCAATGGACTGCTGAAGATTGTCAATACAAGATGAATTCAGTTCAGGGATGTATCAAGTGTGTGTGTGTGTGTGTGTGTGTGTGTGTGTGTGTGTGTGTGTGTCACTGTATGTATACATGTGTGTCCATGGTGAATAAGGGTGAGAAGTCAGCGGTCAATGTCATCACTTAGATATTAGAAAAACAGGAAGAGCTAGCAGACACAACAGAGCTGATTCAGTTTCCATCATGGCATCCAACTCACAACTTGTGAAGTAAAAAAAGATATATGCTGGCCATGTCAGAGGATAGTGAGAACATTTCTAAATACTGAAATTCAAAATCTAACATCAAAGTCACAACACAATATCATAACAGGAAAGACCTAAAATTGTCCAACTTTTTAAGTTTAAGACTAGAAGAACTCATAAAAGCTAAGCATCCTTTAACATATCTTAAATATTTGAACAGAACAAACAGATCAATAGAGCACTGACTGACTCTGAGAGCATTAATTGAGGAGTGGTTTTGGGAGCAAGGGGGTCCATCAAATATGTACAGAAATGTGAAGCTGTAGTTTCTTAAATAGTTCGTTTAAGAGTTTAAGACTGAATACATAAATCACACTTACTTGTCTGAGAACTTCCTTTAATGTTAGATGATCTGCCAGTAGTTGACCGGAATAAATTAGTTTCTGCTGATGATGTTTCTGCAATCAGAAGAAAATAAGTGTTTCATATTCTATCTGCAAGTCAGGGAATCAAAGATGACTAAATTCAATATCCAATGACCACACATTCTGGTATATATATATATATATATATATATATATATATATATATATAAAAGCACTGATGGTTTATAGATATAATCACTATCAGCATGGAACATATAAAAACGTATACATGATACACACACACTTTGTTAACAGCTGAGTGGTTAGTGATAGACTGCCAAATCTGTAAGATCACATTTCTGCAATATCTGATAAACTATGCACAGAGATGTTTGCAATATCCCAAAACAACACACACACACACACACACATATATATATATATATATGTGTGTGTGTGTGTGTGTGTGTGTGTGCAGACTTGTTAGTGCCTAAATCCTCTTTGTGTGCATTCTTACACACATGCAGGAAATCAAAAAGTATGTTTACAGTGTATGTCAATACTGAAGATGAAGTATTGTGTGTAATCCATCCTCCCAACCAAAAGTTATGCTTCACAATGAGCAAAAATATCAGTTAGTCTTAAACTGTGCACAAATATTGCTTTTAAAAGTAAAAACGGGTCCCAGAATTTAAGATACTAAAATAATAGGATATTAAGGGAATCTGTTACTTTCCAATTATTTTCCGGTCCGATCTGAGGCTATACTCTGAAGAACCTCAAGCCCATGTATATGTATACAATATAAATGGTTCTTGTTAATGTTGCATTTGTAAGCTTACAGCAGTTGACACAAACAGCAGCACAGACAGGCACGAGCACTGACAATCTGACACTGAGGATTGCATACTGTTATCAATCAACAATCTTGATGGATAGATGCAGATCTTATGTACACCCTCTGAAAAGATACGGGGGTCAAGTTAAAACACTTACGGGCTTACTCGGGTAGACCGATTCCAAGTGTTGTTTTAATTTGCGAATAGTCCAACTCAGAACACATTCAACAGTCTGATCTGCAACTCTCTGATTAGCAGCTTTCACGACCAATGTCACTGGTAAATCTGCTGTCAAATCCATAATGAAATCAAAAACAGCACACGTTCACCAAAGATCGAAACAAAAATCCGTAAAGTTTCCCAAACAACTGAAGGAGCTTCAAGCGGAAGTCCTCTCAAACAGCAATTGTTGAGCCGCAAACGTAAAAAAAAAAAACCAACGATCTTGTCAATCACAAACACTCAAATGGTAGATATTACCATGTTATGGTGACCAAAGTTAGTTTCTAAATTATTAATTCCAGAACGCCATCGATGTTGTTGAAGCTGATGAAATGAAGTGAATGTGATGGGCGACAACCTCACCCGAGCAGCCACCAAAATAAATATGCACACGTCATATGACTAGTCCAACAATGATTGGATGTACATTATTTGAGCCGAAATGAAACTTACTGTACTTTTTAGGTAAAAAAAAGTAATTTAAACAAAATAATTTGCTTGAAATAATATGGTGCGCTTAAAGAAATATGTTTTGCCGAAATATGTTCTTTTTATTGAGAAATGGTACATCGTTCATTTCCGTAATTGTGCACCGAACATGAGGCTAAAGACGATTGGACGAACGCGTTTATTCCGACTTGTCACGAAAGTTCACATGTTACAAAACATCCTCGTTACAAAACAACAGCTTGGTAAAGAAAATAGTGAAAATCAGAGCGCTTGAGATTGCAACGCGCAAAAATGTCGAGAAAAGGTTCAGGGGATACGGTTCGTATTGTTCAACAATTTATGAAAGGAACTTTATCATCAGAAGAGTGTTTTTGCATGATTCTTTCATTGCTTGGTGAAGAAAAGACCAAGCACGAGTTTCATAACATTTTGAGGACAGTAAGTTCAGACCAGTGCCAAAATGTTTTGTTGGTTAAGGAATTAAGTAACATATACACAAACTACTTCGCATCTTTATGTGTCGTAAACGAACAGCAGGAGAAACTTGCTGATCATGCTCAATGTTTTGGGGAACAACTTGATCTTGAGCTTGCGCTCGCTCTGTCAACCAATGACACGAAAACGTCGTCTGCTAGTCACGGAGCTTCGACTACTTCACACGACTCAAATAAACCACAGATAGTTGATGGTGGAATCTTACCGTCATATGCAAGCAAGCTCAAATCGACTGAAGATTTAAAGATATTTAAATTATCCAATCAGTTTTCTGAAAGACCAGGATCACCCGTTTCTGATGTGCCTGCAAAACAGAAGGATCAGCATATCTTTGGCACAGAGTCGAAAATCGTTTCAGGTGGTGAAGTGTCTAAACATAAGAAGAAACAAAGGAGAACGAACCAGAAACAGCAAGGGCCGATGCGGCACATTCACAACAAACCTGTTATTTACTGGTTGAGGAGGGACTTGCGACTGCATGACAATCCAGCTCTGGTTGCCGCCTTCGAGAAAAACGCTCCCGTTGTTCTTGCATTTCTCTGGAATGAGGAAGAAGAGGGAGCACTTGCAGCAGGAGGGGCCACAAAATACTGGCTGCATTTTGCTCTGAAGCAGTTGGATAGTTCAATACAGAGAGAATATAGCAACAGAATACTGTTTCGAAAAGTTGAAAACAGTCACAGGGAAATCAAGTTGCTGGTGAAAGAGACAGGAGCACGGACTGTTGTCTTTAACAATCTCTACGAGCCATGGCTGAAACAGAGAGATGACCAGATCAGCGCCTCTTTAAAATCACAAGGTGAAATTTTGTGTTATTTGATTGAACCTACGGCAGTACCAGTACATACATGTCCGTGTGCATATGTATGTGCATGTGTGCTTGAACATATTTGTTTTCGAATATATGAATGCACATGTGTGCGTGCCCATGTGTGTGTGCAAGAGAGAGAGAGAGAGGATTGTCACTGCTCTACATCAGTATAATTTTGTTAATGTGTGTGGAATTATTTTAGAACCCATCATGAAAGACAATAACTGAGAAAGGGAAAAAAGAGGGGAAAAAAGAGCATTCCAAGAAAAATATTAAGTAATTACAGATGAAGTGTTTAAACTTTATAACATTAATGTTGCATATCAGTCTGGTTCATTTTTCATTTTTTGACTTGTCTGTTAAGAAAGTTAATCTGAATAATTACTCCAGCTTATTAAAAGTGCTGTTGAAACGTTTAACATTTTGATAAGCTATAAACCAGTGATTTTTCCTTTTCTTACTTTCTTTCAGTAGTTTCACTATATCTGCATGAACATTTTGATTCAATATTTCAGGATTGGAGGTCCATCGCTTTGATTCATATCTGCTTTACGAACCCAGCTCAGTTGACATCGAGTCAAGAGGCTATCGAGGATTTGGCTCAGTACTTCATTTCATGCAGTGTTGCCAACTGTCCCCTAACACACAAGTGATTGGCGTCCCGGTAGACAAACCTGCTTGTCTCCCCACATGTGCATCCATGCCGGACAGTCAGCCATTGGAAGAGCTTGGCCTGGCTCGACTGCCAAGGCGCCAAGATGGCACTATTGTGAGTGATGAAGTATATTTATGTGATCGGGAGAGAGCTGTTTGACTTGAGAAGTGTGGTACCATTTGTTTTAAAGTTGCTTTTTTTTGTGTGTGCAATGTTAAGTGGAGAGTGTGCAACTTTGATGGTTTGTTTCCTTGATACTAACATAGAAATAAAACCTTTGTTAACAGCATGCTCAGTTTTGATTACATGTGTGTGTGTCTGTGCACCTGTCCATGTTTATTTGTGTGTGCTGATTGACAGTGCTTTGTCATTAGAATTAAAGACATGTACAATAATCAGGTGTGAACCTTGTCTGGACAGGTGTGATAGCACACCAGTGATAACCAGGGTTCTAATCTCAAGAGCGGCTGGTGGGTCAAGGATTGAAATATTTACAGTCACTTCTGTCTTAAGTCCCTTATAGTATAACTAAGTGGGTATACACATGCAGAAAATTTTAATATTCATAATCACTCAGTGTCAGTATTTTGTGGGTTAAAAGGAAAACTGAATACACCCAGCATGCACCATCTTAAACATGGAATGTGGCTGGCTTTAAGGTCAAGAAAGAATAATCAAATAATGAGAAATCCCATTCAGAGGCATAATCAAGGAAGAACAAATCAAATATAATGAGGGTTTGTTTTTTGTTTGTTAGTGATTAATGTGTATGATTACACAGTCATTTGATAAATTGTGCAGATTTTTCTTTTGCTGTAAACTATCTCTTCAATTGTCTTACCTTTCTTCAGTTTTGATTTGTGTTATTGAATTGTAGATTGACTGGGCAAGAGTCATACGTGAAAGCTGGGACTTCTCAGAAGATGGGGCATGGAATGCTATGGATCTCTTTGTTGATGAAGGTAAGTATTCACAAACTGTTCCTGTACACTGTATATATATTTATTTAATTTTTCTTTGCACTCATTGTTTGTCATCAGTTGATCTACTGATTTATACGCTGACAAAACCAAGAAGAGGAACAGAGAAAGGAGTGAAAAAGAAACTATCCCAAAACAAAGAAAATACAAATGAAGGTACAGAGCTACCTCGAGACAATAGCAGCACAATACATACAATAAGTCTGTAAAGCTGACTGGAAAAAAGGAAACAAAATATATTTCCATGATGGAAAATCTAGCAACCGCATGAAATTATGTAGTGAAGCTTACTGGGAACAGAAATAAGATTTCTAAAACAAAAAAACAAAAACAAGCTGTTGCAACAAAACTGTGCAGGAATTCGGAACTACGAGAAGGAGTCTGGGAGAGCAGACATGCCCAACACAAGTCGCCTGTCACCCTACCTTCACTTTGGCCAGGTCAGCCCCCGAGCCATCCTTCGCTGTGCACAGGGTCTCAAGTCACCCAAGTTTCTACGCAAGTTTGCATGGCGGGATCTTTCCTACTGGCTGCTGTCGAAATTTCCTGACATGCCCAGCAAACCTATTCGGGTTCATTATCAGGTATGTGGGAGAGTGGTTTTATTGTTAAGCAGTCCTAGGTGTTTGACTCGAAAGTCAGGTGATTCTAGCTGTTCCAAATTTACATGACTGTTAGGAACATTCTGGCTGTTGTTTCTTCTAAAGTGATACCCCAATCCCACCCCAAACCCCACCCCCACATCTTAACATATCTGCACAAAGTAATTTGCAGCAAGTTTATCATTCAGGCACATAAAAAGCCACATCATCCAAATATTTAATCATCATGCTTGCTTTTGTATCATCAAGGTTCGTAGGGTCCTTTCAAGTCCTTTTAAGTCCTTAGGAATTGGATTTTGGTCAAAAGGCCTTTTAAGTGCTTTGATTCAGCAAGTTGGTCCTTTTAACTCATCAGGAGGTCCTTTTAATTTTTGAAAGGTACTGTTAAGTCCTGTTTTATGAAGAGAAAGAGACTTGAGAACGAAACTGAAACACCTTCGACACCAAAACTGCAAGTTGCAAAGCGCGTTGAAAGATGCCGACGCGATCGTCTGAAACTCAGTACTTACTGTAGGAGGATACAGCCTATAGGCCTAGGCCCTAACAGTAGTGCGCTTTCTGCTCGGTGGCAGACGCGAAGCGTGGTACAGTGGCTGTGAGTCATGCCTGCTGCTGCTGCTTTGCTTAGGCCTAGCCTACAGTGACGTGAATTGCAAAGACTAAATACGACAGTCAAATGGGATTAGCTGTTCTTCCGTTTATGAGAGGTAAGTGTCTGCTGTTCTGCATGTCAGATAGATTGGGGTGTACTGTAAAGTCATGTCGGCAAAGGTCCTTTTAAACTGATTTGAGGTCCTTATAAAGTCCTTTAAAGGTCCTTTTTTGGCTTCATGCCCACCACCTGGGAACCCTGATCATCTTTAGCATGCCACCAGAGCCTTTAGCTGGACAACAGATGGAAAAAGATTACTGGAGGGGCAGAGACAAAGCACAGAATGGAATGGTTGGAAAAGAACTGAATAGAACAGCTGTATCTGGAGGAAGCTAGCCTTGACAGCAGAAGACAAGCAGTCATGGAGATATTTGATGGTGGCCTTATATTCCACAAGGCATGAAGAGAATTAGGATGAGACTGCTCTTATATAAAAAATGTTTTTAACAGCTGCCATCATCCATCCATGAACAGCATTGACGAGGGTGTGTGTTGGCAGGACCAGAGATGGAGTGACAGCAAGGCCCAGCTCAAGGCGTGGCAGAAGGGACAGACAGGGTACCCCCTGGTGGATGCGGCGATGCGGCAGCTGTGGCTGACCGGGTGGATGAACAACTACATGCGTCATGTGGTGGCCTCCTTCCTGATCTCCTACCTCCACCTGCACTGGGTCCATGGCTACAACTGGTTCCAGGTGGGTCTTGTCACACAGGTGTTTGTGGAGAGATATCATTCACATCACACAGGTGTTGGTGTATGGTTTAAAGAGTTATTTAATTACACATACTTAACCGTGACCCAACTAGTGCAGACTCCGGCAGGGGTCTGACATTCCTGTCCTGTGCAAACTACTATCCGCCTATGCAGAGAAAACAAAAGTACTACGGCCGATAACCTCCCGGAAGTAGGTAACCTCCCTTTGTCCCCCTGGTTAGCGCCCTCTTTTTCCAGCAGCCATCATGACTCCTGTTCCTGTGCTCTCCATACGGCTAAGTTTTTTCGTATTTTCTGTCTGTCTGTCGATTCTCTGGCGTTCTTGTTTTTTTGTCAATGGTTTAAAGAGTTATTTCCCATTCTAATTATCTTGTTGACATAGTCAAAATCATAGATAAAAATGGTTGTCACTATGCATATAGAATGTATGTATTTGCATCTATTTCAATATTTTGAATAATTTTCTCAGCTTGTCTAAAGCTTTGAGATAAAAAGGGTTTGACTTCTTCTGTATGTTTCTACCAATTTCTTTCTGTCTCATCTCTTTTTTTTTTTTTACTTTTTTTTCCTCTATCTATGTTTGTGTTTGGTATTTTGTTGCTTTTTCTTTCCTTTGAACTATAAAAATAATTTCCATGAATATTACATTTGGATATGTATATGTAGAAGCTGTTGTGATAATTAT
This sequence comes from Babylonia areolata, assembly GCF_041734735.1. Classification (NCBI taxonomy): domain Eukaryota; kingdom Metazoa; phylum Mollusca; class Gastropoda; order Neogastropoda; family Buccinidae; genus Babylonia; species Babylonia areolata. The sequence goes on from NC_134884.1 coordinate 13,417,510, forward strand.
TTTGATAATTTTTTTTTTTTTTTTTTTTTTTTTTTTAAAGATTTTATCGCCAGTTTGAGATCAAACACATCAGGAAGGTTCAGTGCAGTGCTGCTGCATGATCTTTTCACCATCACTTTAACCTCAAAAGGTTTAATTAGTTTGCGTAAAGGAACTGAAATGCTAGATGTGTGTAATCCTCTATGTTTTTCCCCATGTTTATCTGAGAGCAGATGATCTCAAAGACACATTATTGAAATGATTAACACGCAGCTCTGTGATTGAACAGTTTTTTTTCTCTTGAGCCAATAGAACCATGCAGCATCTTCATCTGTGGACAAAAGCCAGTTGTGGCTGAAAGTTCCAGCATTGACAAGCTCTTAACTCACTCGCTGCCATTGTCCGCATATGCGGATTTGGATTTTGAAAAGTCGCGCTGATGGAGTGACGTGTCAGATACGAAACTCAAAAGCAGAGCTGATTCTTAAGTTATCTCCGGCCAACTTTTCATTCACACACACTGCGTGTGTGTAGTGACATGCTCATTAGCAGTCAACAACGAAGCATACCCTCGGTCAGCTCTGCAAGTTGTTTGACAAGATGGCGTCACGTCGAAGTGTTCAACACGGTAGGAGAGGTGAAATACAACACGGCGTTGAAGCTGCTTTGGAAATGATCCAAGCTGAAGGCTCCGATGTTGAAGGAGATAATGTTGATTCATCAGACAGTGATTTTGAACCATATCCCGATGAATTGGAAATAGATTCGGCCGCTGAAGAGGGTGTTTACATTGGAGAGGAAAGTGAGTCCTGAACACATGCCAGCTGACTGACACTGACAACGAAATCACTGAGGAAACGGAAGACTTTGCTGGTGTTTTTATCAGTGATTGTACTGAAAATGGTGAGTGTGTATATATATATATATATATATATATATATATATATATATATATATATAATATGTGTGTGTGTGTGTGTGTGTAAGAAAGAAAACAATGCCACATGCTCAAGAGTACAACTGTGTGGTGTGTGTGTGTGTGTGTGTGATTGCATGCATATGTTTATTTATTTTCTGTTTTACAATAACATGGAGTTTGTTTGTAGAACAAGGTGCTATAGAAATGACAGTAATAGTACTAATACTGATGATACTGTCATTATTGTTTGTAATATTGTAAAAAAAAAAAAAAATCTAAGGTGGTTGTCTTTGACTACATGTAAAAAAAACTTACCACATTATGCTTCCATTCACATAAATATTTAGAATAAACAAGGGAATAAGGAAACAAATAATTTAAACAACAATAAGAAGAAAGAGTTATTAGACCTGCATGATCATCTGTGTGTGTGGTTGCAGGTCATGTTGCTGTGCTGAAGCGGCAGGACAAAAAGCCAGTTCACGTGCTGACAACAGTCATGCTGCCAACTACCATGGTCAATGTCACAACACGACACCATCCTGAAAGACCGAAGCCAGCTGCAGTACAAGACTACATCACCAACATGGCTGGAGTGGATATGAGTGACCAGCTACCGCAGGTGCAAGGTCTGTGAAGACCTGTTCAAGTGCCACAACACACCAAGACGCCAAACTGCCAACATGTGTCCAAATTGTGGAGTTCCACTGTGTGTGAAGCTGTGCCCAGGACTCAACATCACCTGCCATGAGCTTTTTCACTCCAGACAAGATGATTGTCAGTGATAATACATCAGGTTTTTGTGTACAGTGAACTCCTTTTTTTATGTAGAGACAATTTTTGTGTGTGTGTGTGTGTGTGAATTTCAACTTTCTCCATCACCTGTTCATACCTCATTGCATGTACTAGGTCTTTAGTTCCTCAATAGTGTTAGGATGTGATGTAGAACATTTGTAAGCTGTTCAAGGACAATTGTTATACCTTTCTGATGGGTGCAAAAATGCTGCAAAATACACAGAAAATGGATACCACGATCAATAAGATGGTGAGTAAATAATTTAATTTTTTGCACAAATATGGAACAACATTCAATGAATACACATACTAATTTTCAATTGTCTGGATGTTTATTTGTTTTTTTGAGAATTTTTTCCCCATCCTATACAAACCCTAGGTTTTCTGGGATTCGCAAGGGCAAAAACTCTTGGCATGGAGTGAGTTAAGGGTACTCACCCATTATCTCTGTTATCAGCAAGTCTAGAGATTAAAAGATTGTTTTCTTCAGGACTGGAATAGTGATGTTTCAGGAGAATGGTTTTCTTTTTATACTTCTTTTAAATCAGTTCCTGACATTCCCCAAGCTGTATTCAAAATAAGTAACATTGCTGTTAGAAAAGCATTAACTCTCTCCATACAAACGGCGAAAGAGACGACGTTAACAGCGTTTCACCCCAATTATCATCATCAAAATATTGCAAGTGGAAGGCTCTTATACTGAAGAGGTGAATATTGACAAAGAATACCACAATTCTGACGATGGAAGCTAAAGGTTGGGTCATTCAGACACCCACTGGACATCCGAGGGGTCTGTGTAGAGGAGAAGAGAGGACTGGCCGTACTGAGTGAGTTAATATGCTTCAGGTTAGGTGTTTCTCCCTTAAAAACTCATAGATATCGCTTCATTGCCCGATCACCTGAGAGTATGCTTTGTCCGTTTTGTAGAAATGCTCCAGAATCTGAAATTCACTTTTTACTTTTCTGTTCAAACTATTGTGACATCAGGGAAAAGTATTTACCCCGCAAATTTTTCTCCCGACCATCAGCGTTTTACATGATCCTTTTGATGGCCAGTGACAAACACTGTAAAGTTGTTGTGCGGTATATTTTTGAGGCTTTAAAAAAAGAGGCATTCAGATTTAGAGAAAGTGTATAACAGTTAACTTATCAAATTATTAAAAGTTAAAATGTGCTTAAACTTAAATACCTCCTTAACCGAACAATTATCAACCACACTGCTGTGTATGTGTATGTCTGTACTGTTGTTTGTATGTGTACTGATATGTATTCAGTGTTGTTTACTTGATTTTGGCGTTTGTTTTTACTGCATTTTTGTTGTTGTTGTTGCTGTTGTTGTTGGGTTTTGTTTGTTTGTTTTTCTTTTTGGGTTTTTGTTTTTTTTGTTTTTTTGTCCTCATCCCTATGACATGGGCATATGGCCTAGTGCATTAAATCATCTGAGTTCTGAGTTCTGCTATCAGCAAGTCTGGTGGGAGAGTGGTGGGGGCTGGGGGGGAGGTATGTATCTAATCATTCATTTGAATCATCATAATCTGAAGTAAATGAAGCTGGTGAGACACATGCATCATTTATTCTCACAGGATACACTGCTTGATGCGGATGTGGCCATCAATGCCATGATGTGGCAGAATGGAGGCATGAGCGGCCTCGACCAGTGGAACTTTGTCATGCACCCCGTTGATGCAGCCTTGACCTGTGACCCTAAGGGACAGTATGTGAGGCAGTGGTGCCCAGAGTTGTCTGCACTGCCTGATGACTTCATTCACAAACCATGGAAGTGTCCACCATCGGTGCTTCGCAGGGCTGGCATTGAGCTTGGTGAGTTGCAGACAAATGGCATGAATACATTTCTTTTTTTTTTTCTTTTTTTTCTTTTTTTGCTGCCCCGTCATCTGTACCATTTCAATGGCATTACTCCCATGCTGCTTATTTCAATCCCCCCATTCACAGCCACACCCGCGTTCATCTTTCATAGTCCCTGCGTAGGCAGTCCCCCGGAGTGAAGACGGTAATACCATGAATATTTACTGATGACTTTCTTATCGTTATAACTTGGAGTCAGCTGCAGGTGCACCACAGATGACTTTCTGTTGAGTTCCCTCCATCGGGTTTGGTCCTCAGCCATCCTCAGTGTGCATCTGCTCTCCATTCTTTGATGTTATCCTTTCAACCTGTTTTCTGTCTCCCACATCACCTTCCTCCTGATAGAGTGCTTAGCATGATGGTCCTTGCAAGTCTAGAAGATCTTGGCATGAAAACACACACATTTATGCTTGCTCAATTAATAGGCATTTCACTGAAAGTATATGGATGCCTATTAGTTTTACCAGTTAGTGCAGGAAATCTTTTTTTTTTTCACACACACAATGCAAAAGATCCAAATTGTCATTACAAAGCAAATGAAGTTGAAGAAACAAGAGAAATTTAACCATTTGGTGATGAGTCTGAAAAAAAAAAGGAAAAAGAGCACGGAAAAGATTAATGAATGAAACTTAATAAAGGGTTTCTTTTTTTTCCACTTTACTTTCTATTTGCCTTGAGAATCATTGTGTGCCTGTACTTCTGTTGCAGGCAGGAATTACCCTCACAGAATCCTGACAGACTTGGAAGAAGCACGAGAGCAGTCACTCCGGGATGTGGTGGCCATTCGCCTGGCAAACCCTCACTTTGTGGACGCCATGGGAAACGATCTGGTCCCCCTTCCAACAGGGCGCCTCCTGCCTGTCATCACTCGTCGGGAATTCAAATACAAGACTGCCAACCCTGAAGCCAAGGACAACCCCCACACTGCTGTTCTGAGAGGGTACCGCAGTCGAAAGAGGGATGAAGCCATTGCTTTTGCCAACCAGGTGGACTTCACTGCCAGCACTATGAATGAGTGTGCCTTGAGGTACCAGAGATACGAACAGTCTGGACGTTTCATCGAGTTGTGATAATTTGGGAGTGATCTCATTCTGGGCTGTCAGATTGGAAAGTGATTGTTTATGTGATTGTTTTGTTGTTCTGAGAGTTTTGTACTGGTGTAGTTTAATATTGGAAAAGAAGAAGAAAATTTTTTTGATTATTGGAATCTGAAAAGACTGACAGTCATGAAAAATGTGTCCATCTGCAGCCTTCCCAGTCTTGCAAAGACAGTGTGTTTGCATATACATGCATGCACGTGCATGCAGTTCAGTGGTTGCATGTGTCTGAACGGCTTGTTACAGGTGCTCCCTTTTTTAATTACACATACTTAACCGTGACCCACAAGTGCAGACTCCGGCAGGGGTCTGACATTCCTGTCCTTTGCAAACTACTATCCACCTATGCGGAGAAAACGAAAGTAGCTACGGCCGAAAACCTCCCAGAAGTAGGTAACCTCCCCTTTGCCCCCCTGACTAGCGCCCTCTTTTTCCAGCAGCCATCATCATGATCATGATGATCATGACTCCTGTTCCTGTGCTCTTCATACAGCTAAGTTTTTTTTTTCGTATTTTCTGTCTGTCTGTCAGTTCTCTGGCATTCTGTTTTTTGTCAAATTATATCTCCAACCAGGTCACATAATTATATAGCTCGATTGGGCAATCATGCTAAAATTAAGGCGCGATCGCAATCGCTTCGCTGACACTCTGGGCCCTCTACTCCTGGCCCTCTCAACAACGCCAACCCACCGCCTCCTCCACTTCCTCCTCTTCCTCAGGTCGACTCCAGACCTCCACCACCTCCTACACCTCGTCTGGTGACTTCTAGAGGTTTGTTGCCCCATACTCATGTCAGTGCTGCCTTTAATGCCATTTTTATTGATCCACGAACGCACTCGACGTGATCTGCGTTTTCTCGGCTCTGCCAGTCGGCAGTGCACGAGTCGACCTCCTCTATCTCTTTACTCATACCCACAGTTGCACCAATGGAATGTGCCACAATCCCTTTGGGGAAACAACAAGAACAACAACAACAAAAAAACAGAAAAAACCCCCATTATGCTTGCTTTGGATCCGCACGCTAGACTGGGCCCTATGTGGTGAAATCGGATCACACAACCTCCCCACGCGGCATGCTTCGACCATCTTGGATCCAATGGCGACCGAGGCATATAGGGATGCCCTCCCCATACATAGGGAGGAAGGTGGACCACTAGGGGACACGCTCGCCCATACGAGTGCACCCTACCCCTTGTCTGGAACGCCTGATCCAAGGGAGTCAAACCCTGCTTCGGCACCCTTGCCGGTGACCACCGCAGTTATTTCCCTTGCACCGGCACTGCTTCTGGCCTACAGTGCGGGTGTGTGCACGGTCCCACCAAGCTATGCGGTGATGACCCCATCTGCCACACCACCGGTTGCTACTGTTTCCCATCCACTAATGGCATCTCGGTAAGCTGCTCAACCAAACAGCCAGCAACTCATTGCTAACTTGCTGCAGCAATTATGCACCACTCTGCTTCCCGGTGCCACACCTTGCGCCTGCACCACCCCTTGCCCACAGAGCAGGTACGTGCACAGCCCATTGAACTTCAGCAGTGCTTGTTTCTTCTGCCCCATCGCCTGACTCTTCTGTTACCCAGACTAATATTGGCACTTTCACATCGGAGTGCCTCTTGATAACTCGATCCTGCCACTCGGCAGTGATCGGGCCGATCTTGTCTATCCGTCAACACACAACACTGAACGTCGGTCCTCTCACAGGAGCTATTCGTGAGGTTGGACCGCCGTTCAGCTACAGGGGGATGCACATCCCACGGCAAGCCGATGGACTTGCCACCCCCTCGTCTACAACACCCATAACACTGGATTACGGCGCTGTCATACCACATGCCCCGACCATCTCGTGTCCGATGGCAACCGATTTGGGTAGGGACGCCCAGGGCACTAAGGGACAATACTTATTCCCCTTGCGGCCATATTCGCCTGTGTCGGTTACGGTGGCATCAAACCACGGACTCTCTCACGCAGCATGACACTCCTCCCTCCACAGCGAGGAAACGTCACACCAGGGGATATGTGCTCTAAAGACACCATCCTTTTAGCCGATTATCAGTACCAAGGGAGGCAACCCCGCATTTGTAACCTAGGCGGTTGACACTGTAGTTAGTTCCCTTCCGCCTACACAGCACATCAGTCCTGCCCCCCGTGCTGTCCACCAGTGATGTTTTTTCGGTTTCTCATTGGGTCCTGGTGCCCATTCATGGACTTCACACAACTCTGCACAGTAACTGCACCTTTCTTGCTGTTTCTCAAGCTATTGGCCACTGAACTTTGGGGTTCTTCATCCCCCCACACTTGCACACAGTCCTCTGCAGGCAATCAGTCCTATCACCATTCTTTTCTTGTTATACACAATAACAGGAAATACATCACAATATTTCCCATTCTGTTCTTTTTGATTTATTATCAAAATCAACAACAACCACCAAAAAAAAACAAAAAAAAAACAAAAAAAACTCTATATCTAGATATGTATATATATATATATGTGTGTGTGTGTGTGTGTGTGTGTGTGTGTGTGTGTGTGTGTGTATGTATATATCTATATATATATATATATATATATATATATATATATATATATATATATATGATGCTGCATTTATACACAATTCTATTTGCGCTTATAGATGTATACTTATACCTCAGTATACACATGTGTGTGCGCTTACGGGATAGGTTCATACGATTTTCGCATTAACATGTACACTTATATCTCTATCTCTATTCATTGACATCTATTCATTGAGATTCCCTACATAGCACAGGGGTTTCTAGCCTAGACAGGCTATCCCATCATGGAGCCCCAGCCTACAGTCAAGGGCCTGTCAGAGGATGACTTTGTTGTCACTTTGGAAGCAAGCACCATGTCTTTCAGACACATGGTTGCACCACAAGACCCCGTCAACTCCTTCTGGCTTCCTTACATTTCAGCAGAACCTGCATGGTGGACACCTTCTTCCCTCAAGCACACAGCAGCTGTTTCCTGATTTACTCATGCTGATTGGTGCCCTCCTAGGACCAGTATATGATAATCTGTCGTGTACAACAATGACCATCAGAACAGCAGAGGAGGCAACTGCTGTCCCGACTGTTCGGGCTGGAATTTGATTATACAGTTTATAGTAGAGAGTGTTTTGCCCAAGTTGCATCCCCAGTCCCTCGATCAAGAGGGCCTTTGGACTCATCATTGGGACAGATCCCAAAGGCTAGTTAGTCCCCAAGTCTCAGTGCAATTTGACTTCTAGTGTGAGAGACATAGTCCTTCATGAAAGACTACGATTTCCCTTTGCAATTAAGAAACCACTGATAATACAGCTCTCACTCTGCTGTTGACCATACTGAAAACGTATGTCAGATCAGTGATTTGATGTAAATGGCCAGTACAACACATCTACAGCCACTTTCCTCCATCCCAGACTTAGTGCGGACCACACACACCCAGAGGCCTGTCATGGATCCAGTCCCCTTTCTCACTAAAGAACCTTCAGCGAAAATTTTCCCCATGGAAACCCTCTTCCATTAGGAATTCCACCACAGAATGAGACTCAAGTGACCTGCGGGCACATGAAGTGCACTCCCACAGCCTGATCCATCCCAGCCATTGACTGCCGACAACTTTCTGCAGGTTGCTCCAACATGCCACACTCAGAGAAGCCATCAAGCCTTCCGTATGCCCCTTCGTGATGGTACCTACCTGGGCAATCACACATCCCTGTCCCAGAGACACCAGGGACATCAAGTCTTTTGTTGCCAAATGTCTGCCATTCTGTGCATAGGCAACATACCAGTGCTGTCATTTTTTGGCAACGACAGAAAAGTGGCGGGGGGAGCGCCCATCGCCTGTCAGCTGGCATGAAGGAGCTCTACAGATCTGGCCTAAGGCAAGCCCAACATGGTGGCCTACCTCTGTCAAGTGTCACAGTTTCCTTCAAACACATATATCACTTCAACTATCAGCCCACACCCGATGTGGAATCATCAGATCAAACCACATGTGCACCTCCTTGCATTGACGCTCAACCGCGCTCAAGTGAGACAACCCTATAGGGTACGTGTTTCCTTCCCTTTCTTTGATTCGAAGGGCTCTCAATAAAGTGTGGATTCTACACACTGACCCGATTTTCTTTGCGCTACATTTATCAGCACAGCTGTGGTCCACAGACCTCTCCCACAATACAGCTGCGGACCTCTGTCTTCTTTGCCCGCACCAATATCCTGAGGTGACACAGTACACTCTACCTTCATCGAATTCTTCTTGAGGGATGTCTGTTGCTTTAGGGATGATGGCTCAAGAGACGTTGCCTCTGCAGTGGTCACACAACAGGCCATCGCAGCGCACTGGTGATGGAACAGACGAGCCTTCCACCTTGTCCTGCCATTCTGCACTAGTGGGTCATGGTTAAGTATGTGCAATTAACAGGAAATTTTCTTCCTAAAATTACGTTTAAGTAACATACTTACCGTGACCCACATTTAAGACCCTCCCCGCTTTCTGTTCTCCCTTCACACTGCACTGGTTGCGGCGATTTGCCATGAAAAGAAGGCGCTAGTCAGGGGGGCAAAGGGGAGGTTACCTACTTCCGGGAGGTTATCGGCCGTAGCTACTTTCGTTTTCTCCGCATAGGCGGATAGTAGTTTGCACAGGACAGGAATGTCAGACCCCTGTCAGAGTCTGCACTAGTGGGTCACGGTAAGTATGTTACTTAAACGTAATTTTAGGTAGAAAATTTCCTTTTTGCCCCACAACACTCAATCCATGGCCATGACACCTGGTCCGGTCATCAGTTTCTGTGTTTGACAGGAAGGCACAGAACAGAATGGCTGTCTCTTGCTGTGACAGCAGGTTCACTGTCCCTCCTTGTGGAGGACCTTCAGGGAAGCCAAACATGCTTCGCTGTTGTCCTCCTCTCATCAAACTTCAACATCATTCTGCAGCAAGAATTGGTGACTGAAAATGTCTTTTAACAGAATGAAGCATCCCCTGGGGCACAAAGTGATAGGTTTTTTCTGCATGGGCATTGTATGTATGTTTCAAGTGTCCATGTGTTTTGTGAATGTGTGTGTGTGGTGTGTGTGTGTGTGTGTGTGTGTGTGTGCATTGAAGTTTTGCATGTGGCTATGTATTCATAGTGTCTGGCATTTCTAGACAGAAGGGTGACTCTGTTGTGTTTAAAGAAGAAACATCTGGCCTCATTGGTTTGTGTAAATTGTAATACATACTACCATATCTTATTTAATTTGTATCTCTGAGAGAGTGCATCACACACATAATTATTTGGATCTTCAGGACAGTTTTTGAAGTGTGCCTTCTCTTATCATTTCAAATCAGCTGCAACTCTCATTCTGAAAAGGTTCAGTTACTGAACAGCTGTTAAAAATTAAGTGACTAAGGAAACCTTATGACTGTTGAAACTTTGTCAGTCACAATTACACAAAGAGAGTGAGTTAGAATTTGGAAGAGTAATTTCACTTGATTTCATGAATGCATCTTGTTGCCGACATAAGATGGTTACAGTTGATATCCATCTGTCATGTTTTACTGATGAAAAAAGTTGGATCACAAATCAGGAGAAAGTTGTCATACCTCTGTTGCTAATGTAACCCTTTTGCTGAGATCATTTTGATATATTTGTGTGTGTGTGTGTGTGTGGAATGTACTGAGCCACAGACATAAATAGAATAGATTAAACGGATGGCCGTGCAGCTGAGGCTAAGCGGCCACCATGTCTGTTTTCCTATGCCGTGCTCTCTGACAATACATTCTTATGTATGTACGCTGCAGGGGCGAGTGTGTGCGTATGTCAGTGTGTGTGTGTTTGTGTGTGCTGTGTTGGAAGACATGTAAAGAACTGTTTTTCTGTATCTCATGTTTTTATGCTTGAGCACAAGTTGATTTGTTTTTTGGTATTGTATTTTTACTCTGATGTACAGTCCAGCCTCCTGCCCCCACCCTGTCTCTCCGTCTTTCTGTCTCTTTCTCCCTCTCTTATTCTCTATCATTCAGTTCAAATTTGGGGATGTTTGTGCAAGTGAGATGATGAATAATAATATATGTGTATAATGAAATTTGTGTGTGGGCTTATGTTGGTGTGTGTGAGAGAGTTTGTGGAGGGTTGAGGGGGAGAGAGATTAACCGTTAAATATGAAGTTTATAATTTATTGGTTGCCATTTCTGGAAATATGCATAATATATGTGTGGCTCTGAGTTTCAATGGTTTTAATGTCTATCTGATTTCTGGAAATATGCATAATATATGTGCGGCTCTGAGTTTCAATGGTTTTAATGTCTTTCTGATTTCATGTTATCTAATTATTATCTTAAGCTTCCCCCCTCCTTCCCCCATGCTTTTATTTTAAAACATTTATGTTTTTTCAGTCTTGTGAAGCATGCAGTGTAGAAGAATACTAATTAAGCCCAGGAGCAATAATATTACTATAATAATAATAATAAATAAATAATATAGAGAGCAGACATGAGAACTGACTCAAGAGCAACTATATATTATACTTAAGAACAACGGTATTAGAAATTTACTGAAACTATGACAATGACGGTGATGATGATAAGGAGAAGAGAAAACATCAGAAGAAAATGAAGAGAAAGAAAACAAAATAAAGAAAAAGAAAACACACATTTTCTTTCACTACACAGTGACACTTTGAAAACAAACAAATACAGTAACTGATGTGATTCCTTTCTCTTGGTCTGGCTTTGAAGGTTTTCTGGAGCAGTCAATTGCAGTTCAGCAAGGCATGATGCTCTTTTGACTTTCTTGCTCACTGAAGTTTGGGAGTACGCACAACATACTCCGACTCATCTTAAATTGTCACAGTGTCTGCTACAGGGTGGTTTGGTCCATTCTTTGGGGAGAGGCTCTGCGTAGATTAAACAATGGCAATGCAACAACGAGCAGTCAACATCTGGGAAAATGGGAAATCTTTAGAAAAGTAAGAGCACCTAAAAATCCGGGTACAAGGCCATCACACCATTGATCACCTCACATGATCCTTTACAAATCAAAAGAATATTGGCATCATTTTGAAACCAACATTGCACAAATTTCTTCTGAATGGAATTCTCTATGGGCTTTTACAAATTCGGTAGACTAAGCAACATGCTAGACGCTACATTCCTGGCATGAGACATCTTTTCCCACCCCTATTGTGGCCAATCAGTGGCAAGTAAGTGTAAGTGTACGCATGTGTCAGGAGAGCTATGTGCAAGTGCGAGCGCACATGTGTGCACTTGTGCATGTCTGTGAGTGCAGGGGTGTGTGGGGTGGGGGTGTGTGTGCATTGTGGACGCTACGATTTGTGTGTATGTGTATGCATGTCTGTATTCACTTCAGTACTGTGGGAGCTACGGAATATTGGAATGTGCGTGTGTGTATGTATCAGAGATCAGGTTGGGTTCAATAGACAATAGGTCATATGACCGGAAGAACATAAAATCAATAGGTCATTTTGAAAATCAATAGGTCAAATATCACCCGTCCCGGGCTGCAGCCTCCTTATCCGTCACCATGTCTGTAATTTCCGATGAGTTGCTCGACGACGATGTCGCAGCCATATCTGTACTTTCCGATGAGCTGCCTTCTTTAGCTGCGAAACTAAACAACGTTTTCTGGCCCTTTTCTATCCGCGGCACCTTTTTAGGAGGCATTTTTCCGTTGTCGACCGGTCTGATTGTAAACTGAGAGCAGAAGTCTACTTTCAGTTTTCCCGGAACTGCACTCGGTTAATGCAAAAGTGGGAACGCCAATTCTTCTCGCCGAAGCTTGCGAAAGGCAGCGATAAAGATTCGTTTCGGATTTCGTTTCGTCACGGATCCGTATTTTAATAAACCAGTTTATAGTCATTTCCTGTAGGAGCAGACGACAAAGCGATCGTGATCGTTAAAGAGAGAGAGAGAGAGTGAGAGAGAGAGAGAGATGGTTACTTTGGTTGACCGACTGGTCATAAAAACAATAAGTCATGTGACCTGGCAACTTGAAAAACAATAGGTCATTTCAAAATTAAATGCGTCAATGACCGATGTCGAACCTGATCCCTGATGTATATGTGTGTGTGTGTGTGTGAGTGTTTGTCTGTGCTATAACAAAGGACCACACACCATAAGTTTCTGTCTTTAAAAGTTTATTGTTTGCTGTCACAGGTAAACAGCTTTGCTCCATCAACTCTTCAATTTACTGAATTAATTAAAACAACAAACACTAAGAAAACTGTTTGTTTTTGTTTTGATGTAGCTTAATAGTAAAAAAAAGAAGAAAAAAAAAGAGAAAAAAAGCTTCACACAAACTGAAACCAGAAGCCTAACAACATTAACATTTAGACTAACATGTCTGCTTTTTGTACAAAGCTTTCTGATTAGTTAATTCAAAAATGACCCATACTGACACAACACTTTACCTATGAACCTGAACAGCATAAGCCAGGAAAAAATCTGGCAAAGAGACACCATAGAACAATTTTCTGGCAGTGCAGAATAGGCAAAGCTGTCAATGTCAAACGCAATTCTACTAAGCAAGAATGCATTCCAAATCAAAGTACTTGAATATCAGAACCAATTTATATCATTCACAATACGAATTAGGAATTTTCTCCAAGATTTGTGGAGATGTTTCTTATGGAAGGAAAAATGAGGACACGCGAATGTATATCAGAACTTTTTCTTTTGCAAGTGGACAATATAAACAGAACTTGTCAATACAATTATACACATTTGCAGATAAGGCGTGTGGTTAAATTGTTCATGGTACACAACTTAAAAACAAAAAAACAAAAAAAGTACCAGAGTTGGTTCATGATAAAATATATGACAATGATAGGAGTTGATAGAAATAGGAACAAATCAAGACTGTAAAGTGGTGACAATCTAAAAATTTTATAGATGCATTACTAACTAATCTGAATGCTGTGGTGACAATCTAAATATATTTATATAAGTGCATTACTAACTAGTCTAAATGCCTTTTGCAACTGTGTGCATTCTGTCCGTAAATTTCGCGAAAACATTTATGCAGTTCATCTCTTCATGAATATGAATATTTTAACTATCTACATAAACAAAAAGAAAAAAGAAAAGCCAAAAGAAAACCCAACCAAACAAAAGCAAACAACAAAACACAAAAATATCAAGAAATGAAGATGTTTCATTTCTTTCTCTTCTTACTTAAAAAAACAAAACAATTCATATGGACTAGGATCGCAACATATACAGGTGATGCATCAACTATTCTAAAATGCGATGTGTGCACAAATTCAAAATAAACAATTGCCACAATTGCATTCCACTTTGACCAGAATCAGTGCTCTGTTCAGGATATATTTGGGTAATCAAAACCCAAAGGGTTCTGTCAAGTGCAGATATTTCTGGAAAACTATGGACACACATCTGAGCAGAACACATTCTTGTAAAATTAACACTGAGATTGTCTGTTGTCACATTTACAGCCATCAATACACAATGGCATTTATTACTGCAAAATATATATCTTTTAAAAATCTTCACCTCTTCATGGCAGCCATTAAAGATGAAATCATTTCTGTTCTCTATGCAAAGTATTCCTCTTCCAATGTTCTCTATCATAACATGATTCAAGAGGCTTCTACTTCAATCAGCAGTAACATTATGCTGGACGGGCTGAAGGAGAGGGGATGAGGGGGTAGGGAAAGAGAGAGGAGGAGGGAAGGGACTAAGTTGTGTGAAGCATAAATAATAAAGTCACGAGCTGTGTAGAAGTGTGCGGCGACAGTTTATTTTTGTACATATCACGATGACCTTCCTCTGCTGTCAGGGGACTGACCAAGGTAAGTGTTACCTTCAGTCTCTGCTAAGCAAACCAATGCTATGGGAATGGAGAATGCTTTGGTATGTCAAAACATGCCTGTGTTAGGGACAAAGGCAAGAAAGGCTAACAAACAAATAAACAGAAAAGTAAACTGAAAGTTAATGTAAAAACAGGCACACATATTGGTGCTTTCATGCGCGACATGGATTTAGTATTACCCTCAGTAGCGTATATACACAACACATGCAAACACACCACAAAAGAAATGACAAATGTTTATTTTTACAGCTACTTCAGTCGATCATTTTTAATAAGTATGCTGGGTCTTACAAACATGGCCACAAAAATACTGTAGATAGTTTTTGTTTGTAAGACACAGTTTTTTTTATTTCCATGTGGAGTGATCTTGCATAACAGTTTTTAAAGAACAGCTTGACTTCTTTGTACGAGATTTTAAGGACACTGGGTCTGTCAGTTATATACCCTACACAAGATGTCTTTCTATTTGTACACAAGCAATGGTTTTCACAACCATAAATAAAAGGAAATAAATAATGATTATATGATGAGTATGCAAACAGATAAATATATAAAAAAAGGAAGATGACCGACACCCAAACAGCATTTTCACTCATGAATCCTTCCATTCATATCTTACACATAAATAAAATAAACTGTGCAACATGCATCTCTGTGCTTTCGCAACAAAGGGGAGTGCTGACACATGCACAACAATACTGCAGAAACCAAATCGAGCAAACTGCACACATACACAACACACATTATCACAGCACTCAGGGGAAGGTCCATGTTCAATCTACAAATATTCTTGTAACCTCATTGCACAATCGAAGCATACAGGGAGCAAAGACAGACTGTTATTTGATTCTTGAGCAAGTCTTCTTTGTTTTTTGTTTTTTATATAATGTGCTCATGGAACCAGGAGGAAATGGAGCTCAGGGACAAAGCCCAAAGAACTTGAACTGGAAAGAAGAAAAATCAAACTCAATGCTGATGTCTAACACATAGCAGTTTGCTCCCAAAAGGCCTCAACAACAGGTAAGAGCACGCTGTCACCACTGTGCGATTAAAGTATTGCAGAGAAATCATCATTTTATCCTATTTTGCAATCACCCCCCCCCCCCCCCCCCCAAGTCCTCCTCCAAAGTTGAACTGAAATTTTTTTTTTTTTTATTTTATTTTTTTTTACTTGATTTCAGAAACAAAAAAACCTACAGAAACAAAAAACAGTACACATTCGATACCATCTGTCAGATCGCAACTTTTATACTGGCCTTACTACAGTCTACAATAATGTTACTAATGCAATACAAAAAGAAAAAAAAAGAAAAAAAAGAAATCAAAATAAAAAGAAGCAAGTCTACCACCTACCTGTGCTGTTTTAATCTTCAAAATCCATACCTCAATGCAAAACCCATTCTTTCTACACACTCCAAGAAAAATGTAAAAGAGAAGAACACAAAATATAAAGTAATAATGTTTTGGGACCTGACTAATAATATTTGTTCTACCCTGTTTGTGTTTGTTTATGGCCACACTTCTGCACCGTTCCCCTTCAATTATGACAGTCAAATGAAATCAGATAATAAACCTGATAGACAACTCATGTTTCATTGCTTCAAATACTGACAACAATCTTGTTTCATCACTTCACAAGCATCAATTCAGTCATGAACATTCCTTCAAACAAACATTCATTTCATTAAACTTTCTTTTTTTTCTTTACCTAGAACCATTACAAAGATGAATCTCTACAAACTATCCTATCCATCTAGACAAATAAAATCAGAAAACAAGGGACAAGAAAATAGGGAGGCTATAAATTTAAGTACTCCTTCAACATCATGTCAATCAGTAATGCATGGCAAAAATATTGTGGCAATGTTTGTCCCAAGACAGATAAATTACATAATTGTGTATTAGTACCAGCATCTCATCCTAAGAATTCAACTTGTGCTGGTGGTGATCACAACAAACTTTGAACATGGTTTCTAAAGAAAAAAAGGTTGTGCTGATAGCAAATGAAAACAAAATGCACCACTGAGAAAAAAACAAAACCAAACCAAAACAGTCAAGGCATCAAATATTGTCCCTTGGTTGAGCAGCCCAGAGAGGCTTCGGCCCATCATAGCCCAAAGAGAACAGGTTTGCTTTGCTATTTCTGTATTACCAGACAAATGAGAGCACAGCACTGAGTACATCATCTTGGTTTGACTTGTGAGGGAGGGGGAAAATCTGAAAATGCTGGGCATCAAAAAACGAAATAATAAAAAAAAAAGAAAAAAAGGGGAGGAGGGGGCTTGGGGGTGTGGGAGAGAGAAAAGGAAGTCACATATGACAACCAACTTGACACATACTGATGAATATGTAAAAGGTATGTACAATCTCCCCTCCCCATCCCAGATCAAGTGCATGATCGCACTTATAAAAATACTGCTGTCTCTTCCATTCAATCCAGCCACGGTGGCTAAATGAACAAAAACCTTCACCCTCCCTGAATACAAATCTGTTGACCAAAACTGTAACTCTCAGTCTCCTCCAATGACATGCACATTCCCGCTTCCACCAAAAAAGGTCAAGTACCCTTGTCACCATGCCCAGTGTTCTCTTATTCTCTAACATAATTACTTTCAACTTTCTGTCCTGTTCAGAATCATACTCAAAATTTATACTGAACACAAAAAATCAAGCCAAAATGACCACCACAATAAATTCCTGTGTCCTAAAAAAAAAAAAAAAAAAAAAAAAAAAAAAAAAACAGAAAGAAAGAATGAAAAAAAAGTGGGGATGTCTCCTTGTGTGTGTGAAGCCTGTCATGCAGTGTTGGCAGAACACCAGGGAAAAGGCCATCACTTCTGGTCCCCGTTGGTGACGGGAATGTTGTCAATATCAATGGTCAGGCAGTGGTCCAGCTTGCTGGCCAGGTCAGAAGGCATGGAAGCCTTCACTGTGTTATAGGTGTCTGCATACTTCTCCTTGACGTTCTGCACAAACTGCACCAACAGCTTCTGCGTGTCTGCAACAACAACAACAAACTAATAAGCTGGAATGAAGGTATCATATTCTGAAAGGCTGAAACCAAAATAACAGATTCAGATGAGCTGAAACCAAAATATCACATTCTGATGAGCTGAAACAAAGATAAAACATTCTGATGAGCTGAAACAACGATGTCAACACTTTCTGATGAGTTGAAACAAAGATATAACACATTCCGATGAGTTGAAAATATGAACTGGTACATCTTCTAAGTTGAAATATATCATATTTTGATAAGTTGAAACAAAGATCCTAAAAGACTGACAAGCAGAAACAAAGATGTCAACAAACTGACAAGCCCATATGAAGAAATTTTGCAGATTCATATCTTCTTTCTATTTAAAACTACAAAGGAGAGAGAACAAACATGTATATCAATTTGCTTGTCACAAAGCTAGCAATCTGATGTTACCAAAGTGTGTTCTTAAAAAGAACCAAGCGTGTGTCAATCTAAGAGTAACCCATCAGATCTAATATGTAATCAGTGCTTTAACTTGATGGTAATGCCTAATTTTCTAAAAGAATTTTATCTAGAGGACATTATGCAAAACCAGCTATCTCGTTCACAACTGGCTGACGTTTTTGCAGTTAAACATTTAATAACTGGTTGATATTCTAGCATGACAGACAACTTTGGTTGACAAAAACCATACAGGTCTCCTCCATACAAACTTACAAGGAAAAAAAATGTCCTACCTGGTTTAGCTTGAGGGGTGCCCAGAATGGATGTTGCCACCTGCAGAATGGTAGGCAGCTGGCTGATGACCTGAAAACGTTACATCAAACAAAATTAATGACAATAACTAAAATCATTCAACCTCATAAAAGCAGCTAGCAGATGACCTGGAAGTGTTACATCAAACAAAATTAATGACAAAGTTCCTTTAAACTTAAGACCTTTTTAAAGAATACTTTTGAAAATTATGCCTAATGGTGGAGTGCAGGGGCAAAGCACTGGGGGTACAGCTGGCAATGCCTCCCTTTAACCTGAATCAAAAATATGGTTTCAAAAACATATACAAACAAAAACAGAAATTCCATATAAAAATATTTGGAAGACGCATGGTGAATTACTAAATTGGTTATATCTACAAATACAAACAAGCTACAAAAAAAACCCCACAAACATGCACTTAGTAATTATCAAAGATCTGGAATAGTCTAAAATAACTCATCTAAACTAAAAGAGAGAGACTCAGAAAGAGACAGTGTGTATTGTTTTCAATGCAAGTGCATGTGTGTGTGTGTGTGTGTGTGTGTGTGTGTGTGTGTGTGTGTGTGCATGTGTGACTCCAATCAGCGGAAAATGAACCTATCACTCACTCACACATACATACATACATACACACACACACAAAATACACACACACACACACATATATATATATGTGTGTGTGTGTGTGTGTGTGTGTGTGTGTGTGTGTGTGTGTGTGTGTGTCTATCCCTTGATTTTCTCAACAGATTTACATGAATCTCATGAGTCAACCGAAGGGGCTCTTGTATGGAAAATCCGTAAATTTACTGAAAAATCTTATCTATGCTTCTACTGCAACTCCTATGTTCACTAATATCTATGTGAGAGCTTTTAGCCTGTATGTTTCTACTCCCTGCCATGCTCCGTTTTGGGATGTGTGTATGCTGGATATGTTCCTTTTTTTTTTTTTCTTTTTTTTTTGCTGCCCCATCATCTGCACCGTTTCAGTGGCACTACTCCCACGCCGCTCATTTAGATTCCCCCATACACGGCCACACCCGTGCTGGATATGTTCCTGTTTCCATTGATTTGCATTACACAATCTCTAATAAGCATTTTTCATCTTCTGCATGTCTGTGTACAGGAAGGGAATTAATGCACCAGCAGGTCTGCACATATGCTGACAGGGGAGATTAGAAAAGTCTTCACACTCATCCAACCAGGATCAACACACACTTTAAGTCAAATCAAACATCTGCCAATCAATGACTGAATGAAATGACACTGGTTTAAGTTTACTACATTATTTTCATTAGTTCCAGAGATGGACAGCAGTTCCATACCTGAGCATTGTCATCTTCATAGAGTTTGAGGAGACAGGTGAAGACAGTGGTGTTCTCCTCAAAGTCCTCTTTCAGTGGCAGACACTGGATCACAGTTGGGACGATCTGCACCGACACAGTCTTCATGCCATCAGTGTTAAACTAGGGCAAAAAAGACCAAATCCACAATCCATGCCCCCAAATAAAAATTAAAAAATCAAAAGTTCGCATTTCTGGATTTCTCAAAAGCTAACATCTTCTGCACAAATGTTAATCTACCAATTAAAATGCTGTGAAATGTTACCTGACTGGAATGAGAGAAAAATCTTGCTGGTGAAAAAAAATCAGCATATCGTATTTCTTAAAAATGTTATAAAAAGAAGAGTGTGACTGTAAAGACAAAGTTTATGAAATGCTCGAAACTAACATACCATTTCATCAAAAAATCAAGTCACATAAATGTAAATATTCAATACAAATCTTGTCAAATAAAAATAGCTTGAAAAGTCAGTGGTGGTGAAAGGGGGAAAGGGGAGATGAGAGAGAGGTGATGAAGGGCATCACACTTTCACCATCACAATAAACCAATCACGGACAGTGGGCACAAACATTCAAAATCATTCATTACACACACACACACACACACAGAGTCAGGGTTCCGACAGATGCAATGAAACAAAATTCCATACTTTTTCCAGACCTTATCCAGACCAGACCAAACTTTTTCCACAGCAAACACAAAACCAAACTGAATACAAAATTTGTCTTCTGCACTGTTGATGAAAGAGAGCAGATGTTATCCTAATATCAATGTTTAATTTTCATAACTTTTTTCCCTTTTTTTTTCTTTAATGTTTCAATTAACCTCTTGACTGCGTTGTTGATGTACAGCATATGTCATGAATTGTCGCTCACCAATGCTGTGTTGACGTGCAACATATGTCATGATGGAGTGATGGCCTAGAGGTAACGCGTCCGCCTAGGAAGCGACAGAATCTGAGCGCGCTGGTTCGAATCACGGTTCAGCCGCCGATATTTTCTCCCCCTCCACTAGACCTTGAGTGGTGGTCTGGACGCTAGTCATTCGGATGAGACGATAAACCGAGGTCCTGTGTGCAGCATGCACTTAGCGCACGTAAAAGAACCCACGGCAACAAAAGGGTTGTTCCTAGCAAAATTCTGTAGAAAAATCCACATCAATAGGAAAAACAAATAAAACTGCATGCAGAAAAAAATACAAAAATAAAAAAGGGTGGCGCTGTAGTGTAGCGACGCGCTCTCCCTGAGGAGAGCAGCCCGAATTTCACACAGAGAAATCTGTTGTGATTATCATATTTATGGCAAAAGTTTTGCAAGTTTGTACGAAGCTTGAGTCATGTTTGCAAAGCCATGGCTGCACACAGACAAACCCCAACACTTGAACAAGTACTGGATGAAGTTTTTCAAGATGCAAATAGTAGATATGAAGATTTTTGACCAAATGAGATAGAACTGCTTGAAGATGATTCCGATGACCACGATTTTGACATGGAGGGGGGGTTGCACGACAAAACTGATGAAGCTCAGCTGATTCAAGATGCAGGTGGGTGTTCATGAGGTTTGTCAGTTTATTATTTGTTTCTCTGTGTTGTAGCAATGAATATAACTGCATTGTGTGTGTTTTTAATGTGTCAGAAGTTGTAAGTAGCTTCGTCAGTCACTGATCAGTGTGTGTGTGTGTGAGAGACAGTCACTGTGTACTGTGTGTGACTGACACTGAGCGAGGAGGCGTGGCTCGCTGTCTGGCTCATTGTTGACATCAGCGTGTGTTGGTTGCCCTTTCTGTGTATAGTATTCGTTCCTGAGTGTGTATTGATTTGTTGTTGTTGTTGTTGTTGTGGTTGTGGTGTGTGTGTGTATGTGTGTGTGTGTGTGTGTGTGTGTGTGTGTGTGTGAGTGAGGTGTGGGGAGGGGGAGGAGGAGATGATGTTTACAAAACTGAAATCAGAGAATGGCATACAAAATTGTATGCCTAATTTACTTTGTAAATGCAACACTTGTACAAAAGTGTGTGTGTGTGTGTGTGTGTTTGTGTTGTCATTTTGTTTTGTATGAGAAAGAGAGAATGAAGGGGGTGTGGCATACCATGAACCATTTTCAGTGTGTGTGTTGGGGGTGTGGGGAGTGGGTAGGTGTGTGTTATGTATTTCAGCTTTTGAAAACAATCAGAAATAAAATGGTACGATTTCATAAACTTTATATGTGTAAAAATAACAAAAACCCCAACAAACTTAGTCTTTCATGCAATGTGTTTCAGGTATGCAGCATGGTGATGATCATGTTGTTCATCCTGGACCATCTGGAGTTGACAACTTGCCACAAACCTGCAGCTGAAGACCAGCAGCAGCAAGACCAAAGGGGAGCAAACAAGCCTCCAGCAATTCTGGATTACAACAAAAACGTGTGTGCCATGGACCGTCATGACCAACAGCTGCAGCCCTATGATGCCACAAGGAATTTAACCCTAAGTGGTACAAAAAGCTGTGTGTGTGTTTTCTACAAACTGCCATGCGGAATGCACACATCCTCTACAAAAAAGCAGACAACAGCAGTACACTCCTGGACTTCCAGAAGGATGCAATTAGTGCCATGATTTTTGGTGACCAAGACCCAAACACTGCTGAAGATGACCACGTTGTTTGTCTTGTGTGAGACGGGCGCAATAGCCGAGTGGTTAAAGCGTTGGACTGTCAATCTGAGGGTCCCGGGTTCGAATCACGGTGACGGCGTCTGGTGGGTAAAGGGTGGAGATTTTTACGATCTCCCTGGTCAACATATGTGCAGACCTGCTAGTGCCTGAACCCCCTTCGTGTGTATACGCAAGCAGAAGATCAAATACGCACGTTAAAGATCCTGTAATCCATGTCAGCGTTCGGTGGGTTATGGAAACAAGAACATACCCAGCATGCACACCCCCGAAAACGGAATATGGCTGCCTACATGGCGGGGTAAAAACGGTCATACACGTTAAAGCCCACTCGTGTGCATACGAGTGAACGCAGAAGAAGAAGAAGAAGTCTTGTGTGGAAGACAATTCACTGATGTCATCCCACCTACCCAAGAGAAGGCCCAGCTACAAAGAAGGTGCAGAGTCTGCTGGAAGAAAAGGCAAAGAAAGAATGTGAGGTTCTACTGCCCAGACAGCCACAGCAAACCAGCACTGTGTCTTGAAGACTGTTTCTGCAAGTACCACACAAAGCGTTTTTACTGGCAATAGATGCTGGGTGACTACACCCTTTTCATTCTTTGTGTGGACTGTGTTGGAGTCTTATGGACCTGGACACTGTTGCACAGCCTGGGACAGTGTGTGAGGTTGGTCAGAACAGTCACAAGAAAGACTGGGTCATAACCTGGCTGATGTTGTAGCACCGTCATGGTGGAATGACAGTCCTGGTTTTTTTGTTGTTTTTGGCATTTTATGGAATTTTTGTCAGATTGACTTATTATTTGAACCTGTGAGTGTTAAAAAGAAAACCTTGGTTCATTTTCCTTTCACTTGATATATACTTTTATGCACTTATCTTCAGTACTTTTTGAAATAAAAACAAATTAAGGTCACTGGCGTGTTTTTCTTGTTTTTCTGAGAATTTTCTCAGCATAAGCTATAGCAAAATGTACAAGCACTGAGGGGGTTAAGCTCTGTGTAGAATGACATGGTTAAAGGTTTTATCAAAATTCCCAGACTTTTCCAGTCCTTGAAGGGCAAAACATATTTTCCCAAGCCTTTTCCAGCCCCAGAAAAAGTTCTCTCATTTTTCCAAAATTGTCCACTTCCTACAGTGTACGAGCCCTGTGATCACACACACAGAGGAAACCCTCTGCTCCTCCCAGCTGACTGACTCACATATTCCAGAGGGAGGTTTTCCCCGTTCACCCACACCATCCTGCAGATGGCAGCACACATGTTGTCCATCACACGCCCATTCTCCTCCTTCGCCATCATCTCCAGCAGCATCTTCAGAATGTCCGCATGACGACTGCAACAAAAGAACAGGAATCATGTCTTTCCGCTGAAAAGCAGGCTTTTCAAAACAGGTTTACAACAGGACCATTGCTTTAACAACATGACAAAGATAGAGTGAGTCTGCTTTAAATGAGGTCTCCCTCATCATTTACTTAAGTGATCACTTCCCCACCATTCACTTATGATTTCATGATCATTTCCCATCATTTACTAATGATTTCATGAACTTCCACATTGTTTACTAATGGTATCATAATCATTTCAACATCATTTACTAATGACTTCATAATCACTTCCACATGATTTACTGATATTTCATAATCACTTCCACATCATTCACTAATGACTTCATGATTACTTTCACATCATTTACTAATGATTTCATGATCACTTCCCCACTCTTTACAAATAATATCATGATCAGTTCCCCACCGATCACTTACGATCTCATGACGTCTCCCCCATTGGCAGCCAGCATGCCCAGAGCGAAGACAGCATTGCTGCGAACCTCATCATCCTCCTCCTTCACCATGCGCAGGAACACGGGGTACAGGGTGTCCACGAAGGTCACGGTCGTTTCCCCGATGGACTCGATCACCTCCGCTAGTGTGCCCACTGCAAATGACTTTTCCGATGTGGAGCTCGTTTGCTTCTGCACACACAACAAATGTTATGGAGTTTTACTGTTGTTTTTAGTATGCGCCCTGTCTGGCTGTAGCAAGGGGCAGTGTTGCTTCAGTTTCTAGCTATCACCTATGACAGACTTTCAACTCTAAACTGTTAATGAGATTTCATAATCATGATGCTGCAGTGGAAAAAATTACTTGTTCATATTTTCATTTATTTATGATTATTCCCTTTTCCCCCAAAAAAAACAACCACACACGGCCATATCAGGAAGAAGCAGAACAAAACCCAAAACAGTATAGAACAAGAAGTAACAATCTGATCAAACTCAAAGGCAGCGAATCAGGAAGTCTGAAGTTTATAAGTGGTAAGCTGCGAAGTTCTCTGGCTCATGTGACACTGTCCTGCTTGCTCTTTTCCGCTTCTGTGCTCCTGAAGCAATGATCTAATTACCAAGATATTGAGACAGAGCATAGGAGAAATGGTACACAAAGAATTAGAAAGCTTCAACCCAGGAGGCAGAGGAGAAATGAAACAGAGAAAGCACAAACAGAAACTGAATCTGAGATACAGAGGAGAAATGAAACACAGAGCAGTGCAACCAAAGCTTTAACCCAGGAGACATGATGAATGAAACAAAAGACAAGCACAGCTTTAAACTAAATGACAAAGGAGATCTGGAACACAGAGAAGCACCAAGAAAGCTTTAATTAAAACCTAGGAGACATAGGAAAAATGAAACACTGAGCAGCACAACCATACTTTAACCCAGGAGACATGCGGAATGAAACAAAGACAAGCAAAGCTTTCACCCAGGTGACAGAAAAAGATCTGGAACACAGAGAAGCACAAAATTGACAGACAGGAGAAATGAAACACAGAGAAGCACAAAATTGACAGACAGGAGAAATGAAACACAGAGAAGCACAAAATTGACAGACAGAGGAGAAATGAAACACAGAGAAGCACAAAATTGACAGACAGGAGAAATGAAACACAGAGAAGCACAAAATTGACAGACAGAGGAGAAATGAAACACAAAGAAGCACAAAACTGACAGACAGAGGAGAAATGAAACACAAAGAAGCACAAAACTGACAGACAGGAGAAATGAAACACAGAGACGCACAAAACTGACAGACAGAGGAGAAATGAAACACAGAGACGCACAAAACTGACAGACAGAGGAGAAATGAAACACAGAGACGCACAAAACTGACAGACAGAGGAGAAATGAAACACAAAGAAGCACAAAACTGACAGACAGGAGAAATGAAACACAGAGACGCACAAAACTGACAGACAGAGGAGAAATGAAACACAGAGACGCACAAAACTGACAGACAGAGGAGAAATGAAACACAGAGAAGCACAACCAAAGCTGAAGGCATGGACCCACCAATCGTTTGAGCAGGTCTGTGAGGAAGGAAGCGAAGAAAGGGGAGAAGGTGGGCCCCCCCATCAGCCTGGCCATGACAGGCAGCACGTCCCCCGCTGACTCGATCAGCATCCCGTCATACTCTGCCTGCTGGTCATCCTCATCCTCCTCTTCATCTTGACAGGCCACCTTGACAATCACAGTTATTTATCTATTTATCATTGTTGCTTATCTTTGTTGCTAATAGCCCAACCTACCATACAGAGCCATGTCAGAGCAAAAAAACTTTAAATATCGACCCTGTAGAACCTGAAAATAAACAAATACCTGGAAAAGAAAAATGGGCAGAAGTACTGTCACATCAAAGCACATAAACCATAAACCAAGCCTGTGAAGTTGAACAATACTTCATTAAATCATTATAAACAATAAACAAAACTATCTTTAACCATTATACCCCCAACTCGCCCAATGTCGACTTGCAGTGTAACACCCCCACCCGCCCGGTACCGTCGTCTAAACACGTGCTTACTATGGACGCAGTCATTGTTGTTTACATAAACGAGACTCTCGCAAGATTCACAGCCTCATATTTGGCACTTCCTGCCATGCATTTTGCACTTTTCAGAGTCCAATTTGCTTGAATTTTGACAAAGTTGTGAATTTTTAAAGTTGCAAGACGAGTTTGATGATTGCCGAGAGCTTTAGCGTAATCTGAACACCGATTCTGAAGATGACTTTGAACTGTTTTAATGATTTTTGCATGATAATCTTGTAAAAAATCGATTGAACTGAGTGACCTAGACATCGACTGACCCGAGTTTTGCTGACAATGAGAGTGAAGTTGGTCACTTGAATCAAAATCATGAATCAAACGTCAGACCTCCGAAATCAATACTGTCAGTGAGTTAGTCTTGATTTCACTTATATTTATTGGCGTTCTGCACGATCTTCCTGAATGTGCTAGTTCAATGGAATATACTACTGATTTGGTAAAGTTTTGCCAAAGTTCTGAAGTTTCAAACTTGCAAGATGAGTTTGATGACTGTCGATCGTAGCAGCGTAATCCGAACGACTATTCTGAAGATGATTTCTGCGTGAGAATTTTGTAAAAGTCGATCATAATGAATCACCTAGACATCCACTGACTGAGTTTTACCGATATTGAGAGTGTAGTTGATACTTGTGTGTGAAACGATCACCGGACTTCCGAAATCGTGAATCGATTGCCGGACCTCCGAAATTGTGAATCAATCGCCAGACCTCCGGAATCATAAATTGATCGCCAGACCGTCAGAATCAATACTGTCAGTCGTTGATTGCACTGATACTTATTGACATTCTGCATTATCTTCCAGATTTTGCTAGTTAAATGGATTATATTTTTCTTTTCATTGTGGAGAAAATGCATGTGAGGTAGGTTTGTTGTTTGTTTTTGTTTGCTGTTGTTTTTCTTCCGACCATCATAGGAAAACATCACCATCCCTCAAAATGAAAAGAACATAAAAATCAGCATGTTCATTGTTGGAATTCAAGTTGAATAAGAAAAAGAATAAAAAGAAGATGTGTTAGAAGTCACTGCAGACCAGATAAACTTATTTAAAAGAAAATCATATTTTAATGAAAAGAATTGTTTTCAAAGTTGACCATCAAATTTGATACATTTATTTTCTGTGTGTAAATACAAAGCAACATGAGCCTGGAAACAAAAAATTCTTCTGCAACTTTATTATGTGTAGAATGCAGGAAAAATAAACATGTGCAACAAAAGAAGGTAATTATATTTTTAATCAATGTTTATAATTACCCACTATCAAAAATCACAAGAGTTATTCGCCTTGGCATGGGATTTCAGGGGTGATTAGTGCTGAGCGACCTGGGGGTAAGAGGGTTAATAACAGGCATGAAAAACCAAAAAATGCAAACCGACAGTTCACAAGAAAGGAAGTAATAACATACAGAGAAGGCCAGAAACAAAGAACACTACAGAAAAGAGGAAATTTCTAGCACAGAATTTTCTGAAGCTGTGGATATTTATACGGAAAAAGTCCAAGTCATACCACTGGGTGAAAATAATTACATCATCCACTTCATGACTACCTGACGGAAAAAGAGTGTGAGGAAGACCAAGGGAATATTGTGAAAAACAGCAAAAATGGACAATGACTATGCCTGGGAGAAGCTAGCTTAGACAGTGCACGAAAGGCAGTGGAGGTCTCTGGGGGCAGTATGCCACAGACCAAGAAGAGGATTAAATAATCATGTAAATCCATCGTACTGTGCTATTCTCATCATTATCTCTAAACTTTTTTTTCTGAACCTTTTTATAACAGTTGGGTTGTTGTTTTCTTTTATGTTCACTATGTCCTTAGAACAAACTTAACCAGGATTCTTTATCTTTCATCCTTTCCTGGTGATTTTCACCTTTAACATGAAAAAATGTAGGTAAAGAGAAGATTTTCCTCATCTACTGCAGTGCATCCTGTTAATTTCATGTCATCACAAATCCTCCTAGGTTTCTATCAGTTGCCAATGGCAAATGAACATCACATCACTATCAACTCATTTAAATAGGAGAGACAAAAAAAAAAAAAAAAAAAAAAAAAAAAGGCATTGGTATAGAGATCTTACTTTGTGAATGAAGATGGCTTTCACTTTTCCCCTTCTTCCTACTGTGAATTTCAGAATCCTTTGTTGTGTTATAAAACCTCAAAGATCTCCCTCCATCAGTTGTTTTTTTCCCTCCCTCAGTCTTTTTTTTTTTTTTTTCAAGTTTGTTTTTAAAAGTAAATTTGTGCCATCTTATTCATCACCTACAATGTTGTTGTTTTTTTCAATTAAAAAAGCAATAAATAAATAAATAAAATAAGATAAAAATGATTATGGAGCTGCAGCGGGATGTTACCTTGTGCGTAAAGATGTCCTTCATGGTCTGCAAGATGAGGTCTGTGGTGTTGGTGACCTGCAGAACAGCCACCCCCAGCTTCTCCAGCAGCTCCTGCAGGGAGTCCACCGCCGACATCACCACCGTGCGGTCTGGCTCCTGTTTGGCGATCTCCAGGAACTTGGGCACCACTGTGCACAGCATTGTCTTCAAGGCTGCAAGGGGAAAGTGGTGATTTTGTAGGGCTGCCAAGAAGACATCTGCTGATAAGATGGGTGAGGGAGTGACTGATTTTTCATAG
Source organism: Babylonia areolata (assembly GCF_041734735.1). NCBI lineage: Eukaryota > Metazoa > Mollusca > Gastropoda > Neogastropoda > Buccinidae > Babylonia > Babylonia areolata. Next base: position 13,446,232 of record NC_134884.1, read on the forward strand.
TGAAAGACAAGAGGACACAGCCAACAATCATGGTGAAAGACAAGAGGACACAGCCAACAATCATCATGGTGAAAGACAAGAGGACACAGCCAACAATCATCATGGTGAAAGACAAGAGGACACAGCCAACAATCACAGTGAAAGACAAGAGGACACAGCCAAGAATCACAGTGAAAGACAAGAGGACACAGCCAACAATCACAGTGAAAGACAAGAGGACACAGCCAACAATCATCATGGTGAAAGACAAGAGGGCACAGCCAACAATCATCATGGTGAAAGACAAGAGGGCACAGCCAACAATCACAGTGAAAGACAAGAGGACACAGCCAACAATCACAGTGAAAGACAAGAGGACACAGCCAACAATCACAGTGAAAGACAAGAGGACACAGCCAACAATCATCATGGTGAAAGACAAGAGGACACAGCCAACAATCATCATGGTGAAAGACAAGAGGACACAGCCAACAATCACAGTGAAAGACAAGAGGACACAGCCAACAATCATCATGGTGAAAGACAAGAGGACACAGCCAACAATCACAGTGAAAGACAAGAGGACACAGCCAACAATCACAGTGAAAGACAAGAGGACACAGCCAACAATCATCATGGTCAAAGACAAGAGGACACAGCCAACAATCATGGTGAAAGACAAGAGGACACAGCCAACAATCATCATGGTGAAAGACAAGAGGACACAGCCAACAATCATCATGGTGAAAGACAAGAGGACACAGCCAACAATCACAGTGAAAGACAAGAGGACACAGCCAACAATCACAGTGAAAGACAAGAGGACACAGCCAACAATCACAGTGAAAGACAAGAGGACACAGCCAACAATCATCATGGTCAAAGACAAGAGGACACAGCCAACAATCACAGTGAAAGACAAGAGGACACAGCCAACAATCATCATGGTCAAAGACAAGAGGACACAGCCAAGAATCACAGTGAAAGACAAGAGGACACAGCCAACAATCACAGTGAAAGACAAGAGGACACAGCCAACAATCACAGTGAAAGACAAGAGGACACAGCCAACAATCATGGTGAAAGACAAGAGGACACAGCCAACAATCACAGTGAAAGACAAGAGGACACAGCCAACAATCATGGTGAAAGACAAGAGGACACAGCCAACAATCACAGTGAAAGACAAGAGGACACAGCCAACAATCACAGTGAAAGACAAGAGGACACAGCCAACAATCATGGTGAAAGACAAGAGACAAGAGGGCTGCCACACCAGATTTCTTTCTGACATCAGCAACTCACCATTCTCGGCATCACCACCAGGTGAGTTGGAGCAGGTTTCATGGACGCAGAAGCAGAGCTGACCCAGGGTAGCGATGGCTGCTTTCTTGATGCCTGTGGCTGGGTAGTCAGCCAGCTCCAGCACCTCAGCATAAATTGTCTCCAAGTAGGGCAGGAAGGCAAAACTGGTCACAAGGAAAAACATAACTTGTCAAACCAAGGAAAATTTGCAGATGACTATAAACCCCTGCCCTTCTTCAAAAGAAGAATATACATTTATTTCTTTATAATTGTTTCTTATAACCAACCACAGTCATATCATGGCTGAAAACACTGTCAATAATATTTATCCTATAGAAGTTGTGGGAGAAAAAAAAAGAGAATAAAAGGATAATACACACAACATATAAAAAATAAAAGACAAATGATTTGAGATGAAACCATTTTTGCACTGAAACATGGTCATGCTCCCATCTTCCGACTCTTTAGTGACACACAATTTGTATAAAAACTCTCATAGTCACACAATCTCTTACAGTAAATGATGTTCAGTTCAGAGCTAGGCAAACAACAGATTGTGTACAATAAAACTTTGTAACTGTACATAAACTAAAATCTTTCCTTTGAACTTTGAGATCAGAACAGCTCACAGATTGTGGAGACATACCTGAATAAAAGTCAGGGACCCTTAAAACAGCAATATATTCACACACACCTGAGCATGTGTTCTCAGGCCCTTTATGCCTCAACACATTATGTCTCATCCGCCTGAGCAGGTGCATTTGTGCTCCCAGCGATTTGCATGTGCCATCATTCGGGGAGCATGTGCTCATTTTCAAGTGCATTTACGCAAGCATTAGTGCATCATCAGACCCACTCACTTGGTGTTCTGTGCCAGTTCTCCCAGTGCCACACAGGCATCCTCCTTCTCCTCCAGGTAGGCGTTCTCCACACTGATCCTGCAATGTGACCGACGACTGAAAAAGCACTGTTAGAATACCCTAAAATGTACCCCAACTTTTTCATGCACTTTGCATAGTGTTTAAAATTCTAGTGAAGTTATCTGATGTCCAACACTAAGATTTATGCAAATAAAGAAAAAAAGATTAAAAAAAAGAGCATAATTAGTTATATACAAGAACTAAACACTTATCAAAAAATAAATCTTATGAATAAATAATTATACAGTCTGTGGGGAAAAACTGGTATCAAAACATTAAAATCCCCCCCCCCCCCCCCCTCCCAAGACAAAAATCAAGGTCCTTGGACATTCAGGAAGTCCCAGAATTATACCAATTTCTCCCATTCATAACCACTTAATACTGTTTCCAGGTGAACCACAGTATGTTTATGCTTGACCTTGTTTAATACAATCACACACACACACAATTTTTCTTGCAAGAAGAATATTGCAAAAGGTTGCCCAAGTCCATGTCTATGTCAGAAGGGGGTGTAGGAGGGGGGTCACCCATGTATGATTTGTTAAAGCGTTTGTTAAGTTGAACCAATTGGTCATATATCCACAATACTGTCTGATTCAAATGCTTATAACATGGAACAGTATTAGCCAAATATTTTCATAATTAATATCAACTCTCATTTAAATGCTTGGAATATTGAACAAAACCAGCCAGATATCCACTGCAATGTATCAAGTCCATGTCTCATCTAAATGCCTGTAATACAGATTTAGACTGACCACATGTCCACAGGGCATCAATCCTTACCCTTCCAGTTTCATGGCATCACTATCATCCTCCCCATCGCTATCTTGAATGTCTTCCTCATCCTCCAATGCTTCCTCATTGAAGATGGCAACGGGCTCTGCTTCTTCCTTATAATGAGCCTGGAAATAAAGAATACTTTATAATCTCCAGTTGTGGTGTAAAACACATAAACACTGCATAAGAATCACAATCATTCAGTATGTACATACAATATGCATGAAACACTAAAATGTTAAACACACATGCAATAATCACAGCTGTGAACATGCAATAAGCACATTCAGATAGGCACAAAACTGCATACTATAATCAAACATCAACATATGATTAAACACACTATTTATTATTTAAATTTGGTGTCATTACATGCACAGTTGTGTTGTGTTGTGTGTGTGTGGAACTGGAAGGAGAGAAAGTGCAGTTCATAGACAGAGCTCTGTGACTTACAGTGACTCCCTCTGTGGACTTGAGACTAAGCAGCAAGTAGTGGATGATTTTCTCCATGTAAGGCTTCAGATCTTGCTTCACCAAGCTGGACAGAGCTGCAAAGAGGCCATACCTGCACACAGCAAACTAACCTTTATGGCATCTCTGCTACATCAGTAATCCATACATCACTATCTGTGTCTGCAGAGTTCAAAAAGAAAATAAAAGAAAATACCAAATGAAAGAAAAAAAAACAAAATGAAAGGAAAACCAAAGAGCAAAACATGAATTCATAATCTTCTGAAGTACAAATTACAGTTCAGGGGTTGGGGCGAGTATACTGACCTGAACTAAAAAATTCAGTTTTTGTGAAAGTTTGGAAGACAGCAGCAAAGCAATTACAAATACACTTTCAAACTCCATATGCTTTCATTACAATTTCACATAAAACATATGAACCAACACAGGACAATGTATCATCTAAACTAACCTTTCCGCCAAACAAGCACAAGGTTACAAAGTCATGGCTGATTAAGACAAAACCTGCTGTCAGATGTTTTCAACAACTTTTCTTCCCACAGAGCTTTTTTCTTTGACAGTCATTTCCAAACTGGCACTTACACACATCTGCGAAGATCAGGATCATTGGCACCATCCAGAAGACCCAAGCCCAACTGCACACATTCTGTGGCCAAAGGCATGAAGGTTTCTTTGCCTATATTGCGCGCCAGTACTCCCAGCGTGTCTGGAAAATAACAGATTGAACACTGATAACCAGAGCAGTCCTATACACAGCACAGATACTCCTGCATCTTGCATTCAATCAAAATAACAGAATGAATGCTCATTTCCACAGCATTCCTACACAGAGCACAGATACTCTTGCCTTTAATCAAAATAACAGAATGAACACTGATTATCACAGAGTTCTTACATAGAGCACAGATAGTCTTGCATCAATTCAGTACCCCCAGATTGTCTGGGAAATATAGCAAGTACCGCTTCCTTACACAAATACTCATGCATCTGGCTGAAAGGTGAAAGTGTTCACTATTAAAACAACGAATTTCCAATGTTCTTCAACCGATGTTCTGATAAATGAGGAGTCTGATTCATTATATATGAATGACCCTTCACTTGCACAAACCACTTACCTATTGCGATCACCTGCAGCTTTTTGGTGTCCTCATCTGTGGCTGAGACTAGGTACCCACGGAAATGCTCAATGATCTCCTGAAAGTAAGGCTTCATGCCCTCACAGGCTGCTGTGGCTGAAAACCAAGCACAAAAAATTGCAGTGTTGTGTTTTTAGTGAGAGTTTAGTGTGTTTAGTATGCTAAAAGGTGAGTGTGTGTGTGTGTGTGTGTGTGTGTGTGTGTGTGTACTGTGCTTACTTTGTTTTGCTGCCTTAGTGGAGTGTGTGTGTACTGTGCTTACTTTGCTTGCGTGCCTTAGTGTTTTTCGAGTGTAGGAAAATCAACAGGATGTTTCTGTCCCTGCAATGTTCAATAAAATAAGACATACCCAAAGCCCATCACCAAATCATCACTACATATTAGACTGTAATAATATACATTGTATTAATATACATGTCCTTAAGGACAACCTCAATGAAGCTGACTTGAGTAAACAAAACCTTAAAATTATTCCTACACAGCAAGAACAGGGATGCCAGATGCTATACCTGCCGCTCCAATGGCGCTGATGGCCAGCTCCCGTGGTCGAACAGCTGTGGAATTCTTGAGCACTGCTAGGAGATGGTTCATCAAGTCGGGCAGGTAAGGCATTATCTCCTGGCCTGAAACATATGGGGAGATACCAGTGTCATGTTAGTAATGAAGCAAATACCACAGTCTATTTTTTAAGATAATTCTCAACTGCCTCTCCTGTGCAGTGACTGGGTTTTTTTTTTGTAAGTTCCTTCTTCCAACGCACACAACCCTCAACATTCATAACTCTCACTAATGTGACAGAGGCCAGCTCTGGAATGTGTTCTCTGAAATTCTTCACAAACATTTGTCATAGCTGCACCAGTATGTTCCACGGCAAAAAGCCCAAGTGTTCCATTCACCTTCTCTCCCCTGCAAGCAATATATATATATCTATGTGCATAGATACAGAAACATTATCACTCTTATTTCAAAACTTTATACATCCATTTGCACATATATGTACCCATATTCATAGAAGCATTACACTGTTCTTTAATTCCTTTCAAAGGAATGTCATACACAGACAGAACTGTCTGTCCTGCATAAGCTGGAACGTATGCTCCTTGGTGGTGGTGTGTCCATCGAGATCGATGATGACCATCGTTGTCATCCAGATGGGGGATGGGGGGAGGGTGGTGGTGGGGTGGGGGGAAGGATGCTCATGAGTCTATCTGTGAGTGCGCAGATGGCTGTATAGTCCAATCTGCGCACGAAATGTTCGCTGACAGTTGGGGCAGACAAAGACAGGCATATCATTGTCAGGGAGCTTGTTTGCCCGTGACTTTCTGGCCTGCCTCTTCTGAACAGCTGCAGCAGTCCTACTGGCCTCGCACAACTTGGCGCCTTTGTGCACAGCAGCGCGCCATTTGTTACGGTCCACTGCAGATTCCTCCCAGGAGTCAGGGTTGATATCAAACGCTTTCAGAGAGACCTTCAGAGTATCTCTGAAGCGCTTCTTCTGACCTCCGTGTGATCTCTTCCCTTGTTGCAGCTCGCCATAGAAGAGCCTTTTGGGCAGCCGATGGTCTGGCATGCGCGCCACGTGTCCAGCCCAGCGAAGCTGGGACTGCATCAGGATGGTGAAGATGCTGGGAAGGGTGGCTTTTGCGAGCACCTCTGTGTCTGGGGTCCTGTCTTGCCACTTGATGTTCAGTAGCTTCCTGAGGCATGTTGTGTGGAAGTGGTTCAGCTTCTTGGCATGTCGTTGGTACACTGTCCAAGTTTCGCAGCCGTACAGTAGTGTGGGGAGAACTACTGCTCTGTAGACCTTTAGCTTGGTCTCAAGACTAATGCCTCTTCTGTTCCAGACATTTGCATTGAGTCTACCAAAAGTTGCACTTGCTCTTGCAATCCTGACATTCACTTCATCGTCGATGGTCGCATTTCGTGACAGTGTGCTGCCAAGGTATGTGAACCGCTCCACCGCACTGAGTCTCTGACCGTTGACTGTGATGTTGGGCTCAACGTAGGGTTTCCCTGGGGCTGGCTGATGGAGAACTTCAGTTTTCCTCGTGCTGATGGTAAGGCCGAAGTTCCTGCTGGCAGTGGCAAACTTGTTGACGCTGAGTTGCATGTCAGCTTCAGATCCAGCGTTGAGGGCACAGTCATCAGCAAACAAAAAGTCTCTGATGATGTCTGTCATGACCTTCGTTTTTGCTTGAAGCCTTCTGAGGTTAAACAGCTTGCCATCTGTTCGGTACTTTAGGCCAATTCCAACATCGCCATCTCTGAAGGCATCAGTAAGCATTGCAGAGAACATGAGGCTGAACAGCGTTGGAGCCAGGACGCAGCCTTGCTTGACACCATTTGTGACAGGAAAAGGAGCAGATGTTTCACCATTGTCCTGGACTCGAGCCTGCATGCCTTCATGGAATTGGCTGACCAAGGAAATAAATTTCCGAGGGCATCCGTACTTGGCCATGATCTTCCACAGTCCCTCTCTACTCACGGTGTCAAAGGCCTTAGTGAGGTCGACATAGGTGGAGAACAGATCAGCATTTTGCTCCTGACATTTCTCTTGCAGCTGCCTTGCAGCAAACACCATGTCGGTGGTTCCGCGCTCTTTCCGGAATCCACATTGGCTCTCAGGCAAATGACCTTGGTCAAGGTGTGCTGTGAGGCGGTTTAGTAGGATCCTGGCAAGTATCTTGCCTGCGATGGAGAGCAGGGAAATGCCCCGATGGTTATCACAGGCTTGCCGGTTCCCCTTTCGCTTGTACAAGTGAATGATAGATGCATCTTTGAAATCCTGGGGGATCGTCTCTTCTTTCCACATGAGTGAGTACAGCTGATGAAGCTTCTCAGTCAGCACAGTGCCTCCATCCTTGTAGACCTCTGCTGGTATGGAGTCTGAGCCAGGTGCTTTGCCACTGGATAGCAGACGGATTGCTTTCTGGGTCTCAAGAAGTGTTGGCGGATCGTCCAGTGCTTCGTTGGTGGGGACTTGTGGGAGACGGTCTATGGCTTCATCATTTATGGAGGAAGGGCGATTTAAGACACTGTTGAAATGCTCAGCCCATCGTTCGAGAATGTTCTCCTTCTCGGTGATCAAGGTATCCCCATCTGCACTGAGGAGGGGGGATGATCCTGAGGATGTGGGGCCGTAGACTTCTTTTAAGGCATCATAGAACCTCTTCATATCGTGCCTGTCAGCATATCCCTGGATCTCATCAGCTTTGTCACTCAGCCACTTATCCTGCATCTGGCGTAACTTTTGCTGAACAGTCCTGCGGATGGCATTGTACGCATCCTTTTTTGATGTGGACTTTGGGTTGCTCAGGTGGGCTTGATGCAGACGGCGTTTCTCATCCAGAAGCTGCTTGATTTCATCACAGTTTTCATCAAACCAGTCTTTGTGCTTTCTGATCATGGGTCCCAGGGTCTCTGAAGCTGTACTATAGATCAGCTCACGCAGGGTCCTCCAGTCAGACTCCACATTCTGGTTGTTCAGAGAGGCGGATTCCAGACGATCTTCCAGCAGCTCCACAAAGGATTGTTTGATGGTGATGTTTTTCAGCTTAGCGATGTTGAGCCGTTTTGGAGCCTTCTGGCCTTGGGGGCGTCTCTTTGGCTGGATTCGAATATTCAGCTTCGAGACTACAAGGCGATGGTCTGTCCAACACTCGGCGCCGCACATGGTCTTTGTTACACGTACATCTTGCCTATCCCTTTTCCTGACGATGACATAATCGATGAGATGCCAATGCTTTGAGCGAGGGTGCATCCATGACGTCCTGTTACGGGTAGGGAGGCAGAAAACTGTGTTGGTTATCAGCAGTTCGTGCTCTGCACATGTCTGAAGCAAAAGCAATCCATTTGGGTTGCAGTGGCCCACACCATGCTTTCCAATCACTCCATCCCAGGAGATGTAGTCAGAGCCAACTCTAGCATTGAAGTCCCCAAGAATGATGAGCTTGTCTGCTTTAGGGATGGCAGCAATGACAGAGTGAAGGTCCTCGTAGAACTTCGCCTTCACTTCATCCGGGTTGGTCATGGTTGGGGCGTAGGCACTGACAATGGTGAGGTGCTTCTGGCCAGATGCCAGTGGGAGTTTCATGGTCATAAGCCTATCGTTGACTCCCTTTGGGATTCCAGCTAGCTTGCTGACAAGTGCTGTTTTTACTGCAAAACCAACACCAGCCTCACGTCGCTCTTCGCTTCCTCGTCCACTCCAGAAGAAGGTGTAACCAGATCCCCGTTCACAGAGCTCGCCTTCGCCTGCAAGCCGAGTCTCACTCAAGGCTGCGATGTCGATATTGTATCTGGCGAGTTCGGATGCAACTAGTGCTGTTCTCCTTTGGGGTCTGTCTGCGTTATCTCTGTCCAGGAGAGTCCTTATGTTCCAAGCACCAATGGTGAGAGGAACGATCCTTGTTTTTTTCTTTTCTTTCTCTTTGTTTCGACCGCTGATGTAGGGTCCCCGCCAGCCGCGGTATGCTGGCCAGGGTGATATGGAGCAGGCAATTTTTAGGGCACCTTTTCTAGCCCCTTCCTCATGCTAGGGAGGTGAGCAGTGCATTCCTAAAGAGGGCTGCTCAGACGCTCAGACGGCTGCCGAGCTCCATCGCTGCTCCTGTCGACGAAGAACGACCCTATGGCCTGAGCCGCCTGCGTGCAGGTCTGCGGCTGCGACTGCCAGTGTACCCACACCTGTCGTTTCGTCGCTCGCCTGTCGCCACAGGACTTGGGGGTGATGAAATGATGAAGGATGAAAGGTCATTTTGGATGACTGATGACTTGCGCGATGAGTTTGTTTAAAGTGAAGAGGAGTTGCGCAACGTCGACCTCACTCTCTCGTCCGGGTCCACCAATTTCCAGTGGCAAGACTAAGTCGAGACGACTGGAGGATGAGCACGTTTGCAGTGGATGACCAAGATATCCTTTCGGTGTCTCATCTTGCTCTCTGCACTCCACAGTGCGTTGCTGTAACCGCCTTCCTCTCCGTTGAACCGATAGGTTTCTTCCGCAGATTCTGCCGGATCCAGACTTCGCATGCATGGGTAGACACACCCCGGGGGCCAACTGCGTGTGGCATGCACACAGCACGGTGGAGCTAGATGGCCGTCGGTGGCTCTCCTGAGCCGACGCCCTTTTATGGATCTCCATAAGGGTGTCTAGCCACCCGCCTCACCAGTCCCAGAAGGGAGTGGTGGGAGTGCCGGTTTAGTCGTCGGCAACCCGACCCTGAACAGGTTGTACTGGATTACAGGTTACCAGTAGCAGATCTAATGACCTGACCTGACATTTATGCTCCTTACCACACCCATAACCCTGCAGTAGCGGTAGCAGACCTCAAGTTTGCATCTCACAAAGCACAACAAACCCATCATTTGCCACAAAAGGCACACATCTATTCCTTCTCTTACCAACACAACAGCCACCACATTTAGGTCCGTTGGTTCAGACCAGCATCTTACTTGAACACGAATGCAGCACTGACTTCCCTAACCATTGGTGATGGAAAGCGCACTTACCGGCCGATCGGCTCTGCCTGATCTTCAACTCGACATACAACCACTGCTATGCTCATGCATCTCTCCATCAGGTCCAGCAGCAACAATGACTGAAAGCCCCATTTCAGCATGGTGTTGTGTCCATGGGAAAGACACTTTACTCCTATTTCCCTCTCTCCATAAAGGTGTGAGTGGGTTCCAGACTCCGCTCAGGGAAGGTCAAAGCAGCAGAAGGAAAGGATTGGACTCTGCAGAGCCTTTCAATTATTACCCCCATGGCTGTAAAAGACTTGGGGATGTTTAACCTTTTATCAATACATAGACATACATGCACACATACATATATATATGAAACTTGAGGCTAAGCACAACATCTGCTTACTCAGATTCTCAATGAACATCTCCAGAGCGTAGTAGCTCTTTGTCAGACCGCGGGGGTTCTTGTCTGCCTCTTGTGTGGCCTTGCCCAAGTACTGGAACAGCAGGGGCAGCAACTCCGAGGCAAACTTTGTGATGTCCGGCTGTGGCCCAAAGAAAATAAACAATTTCCATTTAGATTTAGTCACTTGGTGTCAATTGTACATGCATATAACAAGAGAGTAAAAGCATATAAATCAACAATTAAAAAAAAAGAAAAAAAAGTGTATATATATATATATACACACCGGTAAATACAAACATGGAAAACAAGGGAAAGAGAGACAGAACAATGGCAGCAGTGAACACAAACACACATGTATAAAGACTCCATACCTGCAGGTGTTCAGAGAACTGTCCCAGGGCAAAGAGAGCAGCATTGCGCACCATGGGCTCTCCATCGTTCAGTCCCTGACACACACTCTGCAGCATCACCTTCATCAGTCTGCACACACACACACACACGCACACACACACACACACATAGATATTAATTCATTTGAAACAATAACAACAGGTCATAGTGCTTTCATTCACTGTGTCCACGATAAAAAAAAAAAAGCCCAAACTTTCTCTGCAGCATGTAGCCTGTGTGTCACATAGGAGGAGTTTGTATTATACTCCATGTTTGGTGTTTACATATACTTACCATGTCAAACTGATGCAAACTAGGCCTATGGTTTGCTCTGTTTGGCCAAATTTCGCGCGGCTAACAGTGAAAAGACGCCCCTCTTAGTCTGGCCCGCTCTTAGCCAAGTCTAATGTATCATATCTTATCTCTATCATACTGTGCTATGATAGGAAAAAAGGGGAAAAAATTATGATGATGAAAAAAAGGAAGAGAAAAACAAATGAAGAAATAAGAAATGAGATGAAAAAAACAACAAAAAGACTGTGTATTCATGTCTTTCTTTAATAGAGCAGCTCTCAAGCATGCAAGCCAAGAAATCATTACCAATAATCATTTCCATTTTCAATACTCTTGTCGATACTACACACTCATGGACGCACACACATGGCAGGTGACACAATGAAAGACCTCACAGGCAAACAATCACAAGAAAGCTGACAACAACAGTAAGAAGAGAGCAGGAGACAGCTCACTTGCTCATGACGTAATCAGCACATCCCTCCACCACCACAGCCATAGCCAGGTAACCTGTGCGACGCTCCTTTGCCTTGTCACTGCTCAGACACTTCTCCACCATGGGCATCTGTGGCAGGCACAGACAGGGAACACAGTCAGCAAACACTCATCATGGGTGGGGGTCACTGTTGCTTACAACACTGAAAAGTGTCCAGGACATGCTTAACCAAAGTGCATGTCTTAATACTGAAACAAAGTAAAATAAACAGAAAAAAGTCCCCCTGACCCCTACTTGCTTTTTTAAATCGCTAAACAACAGTACTGAAATCCTGCTTTTTTAAAAATTGCTAAACAACAGTACAGAGATCCATATATACTCCCACCTATGAACAATTGTCTATGTATGTAGGAGAAAAAGATGGGTGGCTGGGATGGAGAGGAGGGGTGTAACCAGCTGAAGATGGGCAGTATATCATAGGCATCTATATTACAGAAAAGGAAGGAAAAGGAGAAAAGACTGTGTCTATGAGAGAAAGAGATGGAGGGGCCAGGAGCATAGGAGAAGTGGGGCAGTGGGGCAATTCAAAATAGAGAGACAATATCATGGACATCTTATATCATAGAAAAGGAAATAGTGAAAACACTTGTCTGTGCCAGTGAGAGAAAGAGGGGGTATAGAGATGTGCAAGGGGCCTGGGGGGTAAGGCAGGAGGGAAAGTGGGAGGTAATTACAGAGACAGAAAATCATAGGCATGGAAAGAATAGGAAAAACATTAACCTCTGTTCATTAGACAGGGGATGGCAGGACATGGGTGTAGGAGAAGGGGTGGGTGAGGTCAATAAAAGATAGATAATACAAAAAAGGAAGGAACAGGAGAGAGTGTGATTCTGTATATGTGAGAATGGAATATAAATTGATGCAACAGAGAGAGACAGGAGAGGTGCAGACATATGAAGAGTAACCTGTCTACTCACCAGTTTAGGAATGAACTTCTCTGGAGGAAGATGAAGAGCAAGAGTGTCGAGAACCTGTGAAAGAATTACGAAAAAATGAAATTAACAAACTGCATATATTTCAATAAACAGACGCTGGTCACAACACATTTTACAACTAATTTCTTATTCAGAATTCCGAACATCTATCCGGAGAGTTGGGCAGAGGGGATATCACCAACGTCAAGCAACAAAATTTCGTGTGTGTGTGCATGTGTGCATACACGCACACATATATGTGTGTGCATGTCTGTGTGCATGCCTGTCTGAGTGTGTCTGAGCATGCCTCTGTGCGTGTGTGCGGTGTGTCTGTGCACACACACACACACAATAGTTGCTGTGTGTAACCCCCCGTGCCCGCCCCCCTGTCACCCTTTCCCAGTTCCCCTTCCCACCTGAAGGGCGTACTGTGGAGGAGTGTGGGACTCGGCATCTGGTTCTGGCTCTTCCTCCTCTTCGTCCTCCTCCTCTGAACACAGGATGGGCAGCAGCACCTGGAGGATGGGCTCCACCAGGTGGTTCTTCATCACCGCCTGACCACAGTGCACACCATCATCATTTTGTTGTTTTTTGTGTTGTTTAAGTATGTCTACTTCCAACATTTATATCATAAAATGCTCAAGGCCGATGCCTTTTATGGCCATAGTGGCAGTGAATTCACATTCAGTGTGTTAAGGTCTGGACATAGGAAGGTGGAGGCCAATCCTCTCATCTTACCCCCTTAACTTTTCCACAATTACCAATGTCAGTGAAAGAACAGATAATTTCAAACATCGGGTTTAATCTGGGAAAATACTGCTGAGCAAGTATTATCACCTTTCACTCCCGACCACAGATTATATCTGTGGCAAACGGAAACTGCATTATCAACAGTCCAGTCAGTCATGCGAGTACACGTACTAACATGCAAATGGTGACTGCCCTGAAGCGTGTTTGAAGAGATATCTCAAAAGTTTTAGCTCCATTTTGATGCAGTTTTTGGTGTTTCGAAAAGTTTAAGATGTGGAGCATGTCAACATGGCTGTCAGGATGTACAGTACAGGGGAGGTGGCTAGAATTTTGTTTGATTTGCCACACAACAGTAACAACAAGAACTATGACTATATGATAGAAAACAAAAGTAGTGTTGCTGATCAGCTGAAGTGATTGTGGTTATCCAGATGATGATTACATGCTACAAAGATGTTGAAAGAAACCATTTGCAGAGACCCAAACTTTGCCACACAACCAAGAGAGCTGGAGGAATATGAAGAACTGTTCTTGAGAGATGAGCCCCACTGACAACAAGAGTTAAGAGTGAAGATGACGACGACGTTATTAGCAGGCTCACCTTTTTCTTCAGGCGTGTGAGAGAGGCAATGAACGACATGGCTTTCACCCTCAGCTCATCTGTGAACTCGGTCTTGGCAGACACCTGAACACGATGACAATTATGTTACAACATTCTTGTCCATGTCACATGGATCTTGTTCTCTGTGTGTATCAGAAAGTTACATAATACAAAGGTGATTATACTAGTTCCTTAGTGCCTGGATGTTTTAATTATACAGAAATATTGTTCATACTCAAGGGATGTCTAATGGCTTACTCATTTCCTCTTATGGCTAACCCATTTCCTCTTAAATATTAAAGGTGTGGTGCAAAATACATAGATGTTAACTTTAAAAACATAAACAATAAATGTAATGCTTTACATTTAATGAAAATTTACAGGAAAAGGACATTACTATTTAGTGAACTTTCAAGTGACACTCCAATGACAAATGTCAGCTTTTAAAGCCAAGCAAAACCTTTGGAACCATGACTGGCACAAATAACAGGTATAATGAAATCTGTTTTTCATCTGAAAACTTGAGGGAGCAAAGGTTAATAAAAACTGATCAATCAAAATTTTCCACTTAACTCAAATATGCACAAACCACAGAGATAACTAAGTCTAAACCTCACCTGGAGACAGAACTGAACAAACGGTTTCAGGTGTGGAGTGATGATGGCTACTTCGGTCTCCAGCAATTCATCAAACAACTCCAGTGCCTCGCAAGCCTTTTCCTGGGAACGAACAAACAAAGACAAAAATGGAAAAACAACAGGATTCAGAGTATGTAACTCCTATCACTTACACAATTGACTGAACAGAAAGCTGTTTTTGTTGTTGGAAAAACACTTGTTTGTCTCTTATCCACATAGATGTAACTAAACATATAAACACTAAAACATAAGCAGCAGGCAAAGACAATATAAATGTGCACTGGGAATGTAAAAAAAATTTTTTTTTAGAAAGGGCTGGGTTTTTTGGGTTTTTTTTAATAAATGTAATAATTTTCTTATTGTATCTTCATCTGCCATCTGTTGTGGGAAGGATTTATATCAAAAACAAATACAATTAAAAGAAAAACAAAAAGAAACAATCCTTACACTTGTATCAATGCTGCAAAAAGTCTTTTCAAACCTTTGTAGCAACTGCTTTCAAAGTTACAACCTCATTTAAATTTAATATTTTCACTAAATAGATTCATTGCCCTATAAAAATTAATCATGTGTCCAGTAGTCCCTTCCACTTAGCATCTAGATATGTCTTTGCATTTATTCTTCATTTAGTTTTACCAGAGATGATGAGAAACAAAAACAAAAGACAAAGGCAGACTGGCATAGTGATAAAGCAAACTGACATGCCACAACAGGAGCACATACACAGATGCACAAACACACACACCTCATCCACTCCCGTCAGCTGTTGAATCACAACCATCACTTGAGGCACAGCGTTCTGAATTAGCTTCTGAAAAGAGAGTGTACACACCCATTATTATTGAAACAAAAACAAACTAAATCTTCCATTTTTACCTCCTGGTCATACACTGCAGCTCCCAAGTTCGCTTTGTAGTACTGCAGTAGGCTTTTACAAATATAATAGGACTGTTTTACCCTGCCATTTAAAAGCAACCATACTCTGTTCTTATTTTGTTTTTGTTTTTTTTGCAAGGGGGTGTGGGGGTGGGGGTGGAGGTAGGGCAAGGAGGGTGGTGCATGCTGGGTAAGTTCTTATTTCCATAACCTTACACTTCCATGCATTACCTGGCCTTTAATGTGCATGTTTGATGTTTTGCATGTGTGTACACATGTTTGATGTTTTGCATGTGTGTACGCATATCAGGGTTCAGGCACTAGCAGGTCAGCACATAATTATGTTGGAGATCAGACAAATCTCCACTCTTAACTTATTAGATGCAGCAAAGATTCAAACCCAGGACTCTAGGATAACAAGTTCAGTGCTCTCACCACTTGGCTATCTCATCCATGTATGTTTTTGCATACAATTACAACTGAAATACAGCAAACAGCTCATTATTTTAGCATCCAGAATGCTAAAAATGTCTTCTTCTTTTTTTAACCAAGAAACTTTTCTAGCTTGTCTATAGACAGTTGGACATCTTTCAAGTCACTTTAATACAACAGTTATAATTGGTCAATCTCAGACACTAAAACTTGGATAACTGGTTTGTCTCATTATCTTCCCTAAAAATAATTATTCATTGTTGTAAAAAAATAACAAATGCATTATTTTCTATTTTCAGTCCTATATATTATTAAGCTCAAAGAAAAACAAAAGGTTACAAAATACAAATGTTGTATGGATGCGAAAGTCAGATACAAGGTCATAACCCCTAACCCCTAGTAAACTAATTCAACACTGACCTTAACTCCCCCTCCCCCCGCCACAAAAAACAAAACCAAAGTTGTTCCTTTCTTATTTACATTAATAACAAGCAATTTAATTATATCAAAAACAAACACAAGAAGACAAAAAAAAAAAAAAAAAAAAAAAAAGCAATTCTCCTTTCCTTCCGACAGTAAGAGCTTTTCCAACTGGTTTTTCTCTTTCTTCAATACTTCTGTGAAATCAAGCACATTTTAACCCACATCAGAGCACTGCTTATACATATGTAAAAGAAAACATCACAAAATGTGCAACACAAGACAACATGAAATGTAATACACTCTCCCTCACCAATTTAACTACAGCTTAACTCACCCCTTCAGAATCCCCAACGAAGAAAACCAACTCTGAAGTTGTCCTGTACATGAAAAAGGAAAGGGACAAAGCTGTTGAGACTGAAAACAAAAACATCTACACAGTTCTCACAAATACTGAATTTACATATATATCATTATTACTTCTGTCCACACAATAAGCGAATTCACCTTACACAGGCAGCCACTAGCTAACATCTTAATAAAGAATAGAAAATCAAATACATCACACTCTGGGCACATACTTACTATCCTTTTAACTTTTAATTAAACAATCAAATTAGTGTATTCCCATTTATAACTCTTAATCAAATTAAAAAGAAATTATGACACACTGATCTCATAATCAGCCTCCAGAACTGTAACTCATGTTTCCACAAATATGGGTAATCACTGCTGTTTTACCTGATAGCATAATAGGGAACCATGTAGTTCTGTGTGTCATTCAACTTTTCAACCAGCAACTGCAGGATTGACACAAGGTGTGGTTTCAGCTGTTCTGTAGCCATCTGTGATACTGTATACAGTACAAACATCCCAAGCTGAAAAAGAAAAAGAAAGAAAATATGTTTCACTGTCAATGTTCAGAAAATCATACCAATAATACACAAAACAAACATACTATTAGTATCATTCATTATTATGTTTTTACAGGCATGAGAACACATAATACTTAAGCTGTGAAAGAAAAGAGGGAAAAGCTGAACTGAGAGGAAGAGATATATATATATATAGAGAGAGAGAGAGAGAGAGAGACAGGTAAACATGGAAACAAACACCAATGCACGATACATTTACAGCAAACAACTCACTTCACACTGCGCTGGGTCTGAACTCTTGGTGTAGGTAAGAATGAACTCAAACAGCTGAGGCCAAGCATTGCTGGGCAAGTCATGTTTGGCTGCTGTACCAACCAATGATGCAATGGATGTTCGAACGCTTCGTCTGTAATGAATGCAACAAGATCCATCTATCATTTCCTCACATAAACATGTAAATACACCTATTTACAAAATGTGCTAAAAGAATGGAGAAAAAAGAGAAAAATGAAGATGTTATTTCAAGTACCTTTCTGAAAGCAGGAATGGAAGTGGATAAATGATAAAATACCTAATTTTTTTTTTTCAATTATAATTTTGTTGAGTATCTGAACATTCATATGGCTCCTTATCCACCACTATTCACCCTTTTAAACTTAATCCTGAAAATTAAAAAAAGAAGAAGAAAAAAAGAAGAAAATCATAACCATCAACTGCCAAACAAGCTGACACCTTTGTGGTCACAGCATGCCTCTTTAATTTGTCTTTAAATCCGTTCACACACACACACACACACACAAGGAGCCTGAGGGTTGACAGTGTTCTGTGCTGTCCAAGTTTGAACCATCGCTTCAGGCTTTCATAAAGATCAAAACTGACCAGCGGAACAAACTTGACAATGTCAACGAAACTCTCACTACCTACAGTGTCTGAGAGAGTAACTGAGAATCGTTAAATATGAAATATAAACTGAAAGCATCTTCAAAAACAACAAAAACAGTGACAGAATGAAAGCACAAGTATCAAGAAAAGCAGACAATCTCCATATCAGGAGGGTGTGAAATGCAATCTTCTAAACAAACAGTATCAGTTGAAATAGATTTCAATCATCCACTATCCACAAAAAAACAAAACATGTTCTGCTTCTAAGAAATCACAATAGCAGGCTAAGAACTAAATATAAACTGCATGCAGTAAAATTGTGAAGCACAACTTACTCTGGTTCACGAAGCAGCAGTTGCAGGATGTTATCTCGGATGCTGCAAAAATCAACATAGCCACAAATCAGAAAACAGATTGTGCAACAGTAGAAGTCAACTTACTGTAAAAAGTGTAAATATTTAGTTACCAAGCTTTCCATCCCT
Organism: Babylonia areolata; assembly: GCF_041734735.1. Taxonomy (NCBI): domain Eukaryota; kingdom Metazoa; phylum Mollusca; class Gastropoda; order Neogastropoda; family Buccinidae; genus Babylonia; species Babylonia areolata. The sequence goes on from NC_134884.1 coordinate 13,464,744, forward strand.
ATAACAATTCACGCAGAAAGGAAGAGACTGCTATTTACAGTATTCTCTACATTAATCTTACCATATGAAAAAACTTCTTTAAAAAAACAAACAAACAAAAATTGCAATTCAGTACTAATCATTAAGATGAAAGTGACCTGTATAAACACCTGAAAAATGTTAAGTGGTATGTGCAGAAAACATCTAAAGAAATCCAAAGCTCTGAGATTTAGAATAATCAACAAGTATGTATCCACATACGCAGAAAATGTGTGATAAGGATTCTGCCACCTGCTACAGATGCTAAAGATAGGTGGTCACAGGTTCATTAGTTCAAACTGGCAAAAACAGACCTATGAAATGACAAGAAAGGCAAGGCCTTCAAGACTCACTTGTGATACGCGCTTAAAAAGAAAAAGAAAGAAAAATAACTTTTAAAAATTAAAGATTGGTTTGTTGAAATGTGTTCTCTATTCATTATTATAATTATATACAGCTTCGTGATAAAAAAAAAAAGAGAAACAAAAGTCTTCAATTCAGATTTGAACCATGGACGTTTCATATCTGGGTGGAGAATGAGTGGTTTTATCCACTGTGCTAACGCGGATTCGATACGGACATTCTAAAATTATCATTTGGGCATGTTCTTTTAGCGGAATAACACAACAGCGGCAGCGAAATCATAACAGCATTTAACTCATGTTTTTTTGGTATATCTCGGGATTTAAAAAAAATTCTTTAAAGTCCGAGGTAAAGGAGATGTTCCCATCGCCTCAAAAACACTACAATATATCATTATATGTCTGTTTTTATAGATCTGCAGAGATCCGTGTTCGACACTTTCCACTCACTGAGAAACTACACAGTCTATTCAATTTCTTTTTTCTGTTCATTTTAGTTAATTCAGTATCCACTTTAAAACATTCATATGCAGTAAACAAGTTGATGATTATTTAAGAAATTCTTTTAATTCAAGTGATAAAGGAGACGTTGCAATCGTGTCAGGCTTTGCAACATGTTTTGTCAAGATCTGCAGCACTGACCAATGCCATGTAGACGACACTGACCTTAACTCAGTGAAACAGTCGATTCAAATTTTCTTTTCTGTTCATTCTAGTTAATTCAGTGTCTACTTTAGAACAGTAATATGGAGTAAACATGTCAATAAATGTAGTTAGTGTCACTGTACATGTTCTGTCCAGAATGTGTATTTCTTTGCTTTTAATTGTGAACAAGAAAATCAAGGTCATGGCGTATTCTCACCAGACAATCAGGCAGCTGCAAAGGGTTAACAGTGGTTTTTGGAATCCAGAACAAACATCAATTAAATAAACTTTCAATAATTCGGAAATATGGCTAAATCTGGGAGATGTGCAACCTATTATTGGTATGACTGAAATTTTTTTTCCTACTATGTTTAAAGCCAAATTTGGTATTGACAGACAAAGTATTTCCAGATAAAATGGCAATGTTAAAGTTTACCATGGACACACACACACACAGAGACAACCGAACGCCGGGTTATAACAGACTCACTTTGTTTACACAAGTGAGTCAAAAATGAAAGCATATACAGAACTGGCCCACACACATACAGAATGTGATGGGCACAACGGTCAAATGGAAGTGTAGGACTCAATCCAAGGTCCTGCTTTGATCCCATTATCGCTACCTGTTGGTAGATTGGGACAACCTCCCTGTTCAACAAATATGATGACCTGCTTGTGCCTAAACCCTCATCATGTGAGTACACATGCAGAAGATCTAATATAAACACCTAAGACCCCTTATTAATCCATATCATCAGCATTCGGTGGATTATGGAAACAGGAACATGCTGAGGTTGTGTAAGGGGTAAGGGCAGGGCAAAAAGTCATATATATGTAAAAGCCAAGTATACAAGTGTACATGGGAACTGCAGCCAACAAAAGCAGACAGAAAGAAGTTATTAAATAAATGCCTTCTAACTTTACAAAACAAAATGTCTTCTAACTTTTACATACCCCTGTCTGACATCCTGAGCCAAAGCGTTCCACTGCTTTACTTTCTGCACTTTACGACGAATCAACACTGCTGATAGCTGTCGCACCTGGAAGTCGTACATGCATTTCATGTTGATCAATACTTTACAAGTGGTCAAGTGGTACGGCTGTCCATCTTTGTTATCTTTTTTTTTCTTTTTTAAATCCTGTGTGTGTGTGTGTGTGTGTGTGTGTGTGTGTGTGTGTGTGTGTGTGAGAGAGAGAGAGTGTGTGTGTGTGTGTGCTGAAACAGTGAAAGGCCATCTAATCATCATCATGACATGAACAAAAGACCTTTACCTCCACACAGACAGATACATGTCAGAAAACAAAGCTTAAATGGAACACGCATTCATAACCAATCAATGAACACAACTGGAGCAATGTGGTCATTAGAGAACTGTTTCAGGAAGCTGAAAGGCTGTCTCCAGTTTCCTTCAGAAGATTTTTTCAGCATGAAATATAAAATAAATAAAAAGAAAGAAAAAAAACCCCACATATATATAAGAAGAAAACTGAATCAGTGAATGCCATTAAAATGCGTATTTAATACTGATCACAAGGTAACATCAATAATAGTTTTTAAAAGAGAAAAGTTCAGTGTTCACTACTATAATTGTGAACATGACAAATTTAATTATTTTGAGTGGAGATACACATCTCTTCTTTAAAAAATTCTGAAAGTTAAACTAACATGAATGATTTCTAAACAAAAACTAAAATAGTGAAGAAGACAACACATGTACCCAACTACCTGAACATTCTCAGAAGTCCCCAGGATGTGGCATAGTGCTGGCAGAGTACCAGGGTCTTTGAAAGCTTCTCGCAATTTTGCTGTATTCTGGAAGAATGGAGAGAAAAAAGAGGGAATTCAAGAGTTTGAAAAACAACCTCAAACAAAGAAACCAACAAAGATGACAAACTACAAAAATATTTTTTTCACAACATTCTCATCCCCCTTCCCAACCCCACATAAAAAACAAACAAAAAAAAACTGGGTGTGAAGCAAACCTTGAAAATTAGGCAACACCTAATCACTACTCTGAGTGAGTACTCATTAATGTTTGTCACTTTGTAAGTTTGCTGTGTAGTCGGAATAGTCCTACCAGAATTCTGTCCCTCTGACTGTGTAGTTCCTATGATTCCCAGTGCTGTCTACATACTGTCTACATTCCTAGTGTCCTACACTCATTTATAGATCTTCTGACTTCCAACTTGAGCAGTAAAATCCAAAAACAAAGTGAACAGTGACAATAACCAGGTCAAGTAAGATCTCTTTTCCTTCACTATCATTAGCATGAAAAATGTCAGCAAGTAAGCAAAATAATATGAAGATATAATACGGCTGCCTGCATCAACATAGCACAGTAATAAAAGAAAGATATGCAGGAGGGTTGTGGAGTGAGAGAGAACATAAACAAATTCATTGAATGATTCATTGATTCCTTATCCAAAGAAATGCATCCAGTGACAAACTAACATCACTTTTGCTTATGAAAGTATACAATTACAAACTTGATGCACCCTAGATTGTTAATTGTAAAGCTGGGGAATATAAAGATAAACTGGGAACACCACATTTCAGCTGCTGAGCTAGACTGCCTGCAGTGAGATCTACCCTTAAAATTTCCTGTTCTGGACTATGACCATCCCTTTTGAACAACCCAAGAAAAAATAGAGCAGAATGAGCAAGCAGCACCAGTACAAAGGAATAATGTTTAGTAAGGGTGATCTGCACATGCATCAAAATGACATTTTTCCGATTCTGTCCGCAAACAAAACACAAACTCTAGTGTTTTTCTCTCAGCTACAAGGGTTCTTCTAACAAAAAATAGCTTCAAAAGAGAGCAGACATTCAAATAACTAAAACTTACTCAAATAACTGTAATATTTCATTCAGCAATGTTGCATATTTCACTCTGTGGTAGATGAATTCACAGGTGAGATATGTTTCTTTACTTCTGGTTAGGATTTTTTTGTCGACAACTGACAACTTCACGAGGTATGTTCTAGTTAAATATTTCTTTTCTTTTTTCTACAAAACATTAGCTGCCGACGTACTGAAACCAAACGTACCAAATGACAATGAGAACATCAGACCAACTCAGCAGAACAGATGTACCAGTGCCAAGAGGCCTCTCTGGGTGCTAAAAATCAATTTCCAACCTATGAATCTATGAATGGAAAAAAGGCTGAAATCATTAACCTGGTTGATAGCATCAAACTGACATTACATTCAGCACAGAAACATGGCTCAATCCTGACATCAGCAGTTCTGAGATTCTGCCAGACCTGTAAACTATCTACTGCAAGGACAATAGAGAAGGAGGTGCATTGCTTTTTGTTGTGCGCTAAAATCTGGACAGTCACATCGTTCCAGAGCTCTTAGCTGAACGCGAGCTTCTAATGGAATAGGCTGTATCTCTCGGGCTTAGCTTAAGCTGGGATATCATTATAAAAGGAAGCGTAGAGCCTTGACACATAGTCCCAAATCTAAAATGGACCTCCACAGCAGCCTTGTCACTACTGTCACCCCCCTTCACCATCAAAAAATTGTCCCAGGTTCTGTGGCCTCAAATGTCCTGCTCTCATGGTGACCTCAGTTCCAACCCCCCTCCACTTCCCTGCTAGGGGGAGAATCCTGTCAAGGTCTCTGGTGTTGGCAGATTCATGGGAGACTTGTTGGAGGGACATACGTCACATAGTAGCAGTCTTCACTCTGACTAGTCTGAGGGTGAAGCTCACTCAGTCTACCACCATGACTAAGTTATTACTGTTGTCAATGAGGATTAGTCGGTGGTGTCCTTAAGTAGGAGGATTGGTATGTGGTGTCTTTAGTCTTAATTAAAACAGGCACAACTGAACATCACCGCAGCAGTGCACAGTCCTCTGATGTGTGTGGCGACTAAAAACTCCATGGATTCCTGTAGATTGCTGGCGCTGGGACAAACCTGGGTGTGGCTTTGTGGGGGAAGCAATGCCACTGAAGTGATGCAGATGACAGGGCAGCACACACACACAAATCTTTGTGTTGGAATCATGAATCAAAGTAGCAGTAATGACAGGCTGGAGTGGCCTAGTTTTGATACTGTGAAATAAAGGTCCTTAGTCACAGAATAATCAACAGACAATTGTAGTCACTTCATGAAGGAAGAAAGCTGCCATGGGGCACTGGGTTCAAAAGCAAGACACCCAGTGCAGAAAATTAAAAGTTGTGTGATTTCAGTCAACTATGGAAATGCCAAGTCACAATGTCAGGTTAGTGTGGAGAAAAACTATAAAAAAGAAAACTTCAAGAGGGAGTGGGAGTGGGGCTTACTGCTGGGTTGTGTTGGCCTGTGGGTACGTGTGTATGTGTGCAGCGTCGAGCAACAAAAATCATTGCATCCTTGAAGGACTAGCCATACTCAGAGAGACTGGAAATCCTGAAACTGTCCAGCCTTAAGCTTCGAGAAATGCGCTATTCATGATATTTATGACACTCATGGACCACAGATCGCACACTCCAATAGTACTACAGTAGGGATGTCAGGGGGAATAGTCCTAAGCTGAGCAAATCTCATTGTAGAATAAGCGTGAAAAGCTCCTTCTTCACAGAACGAGTTGTAAACTCATAGAATAGTTTCCCAGACACGGTCATAATGGCACCAACAGTCTTAACCTTAAAGAAAAGACTCAACTCACACTGGGCCACCCTACCCTCATATACAATCGATTATGCAACAAATCGGCAGTCCATACATGCTACAAAAAGTGATATTTTCTTTGCCTTCAGAATGATACAGGCCTACCCAGGCCTCAAACATATAACAAGTTCAAGTATGACTGTGTTTGTCACTGTGTGTGCACGCACGTGCACGTGTGTGTGTGTGTGTGTGTGTGTGTGTGTGCATGTGTGCGCACATGTGTTAATCAACTTAATGCTAACCTGAAACGATACAATTGCAAATCGCTTTCAAATTACTGCCAGATGATCAACACTTTTCTCACAGGATGGGCTTCTCTACAGCTACTATCAAACTTGGCCAACATCTTACTAGTACTACTAACTCTGGGTGCTGACATACCACAATGCATTTAAAAACTTCTTTTACTTTTAAAAATTTTACTCACGAATGACAGATATTCACCACATTGTCATGAAAAATCTCAATAATAAAAGACAGCCCCAAGTCTGTCGTTCTGATTTATTATTTCATCATAGTACGCCAAGTACACGGTATATTACAGAAAAAGTGTAACCTGGACTGCCTGCCGAATCAGTGATAGCTGATACGGCGAGATCACAAAATCAAAACTATTCTGTTCTATAATCAGATTTTATGGTCACTGGTTCCAAATACTTGTTCATTTTTCTGACGCTAAACACGAGATCAATGACAATAGGCTGAGTGATCACAAGATCAAGGATGCAGACAGTGTCTGAGACACCACGTGTCGGACACAATCATATTATAAATTACATATCTAACAAAACTGGATCCCAAGCAATTCCTGCAAAATTCTTTCATATTTGAGATACTAACATATAAAACATACCAGTCTATGTCAGTATTAAGTATTTACCTCTTGAATTACGCTATTATCGGGGACAAGAAGACCCGCCAAAATTGCCTCTAAGGATGCCGCCATTTTCACAGGCTCAACGGAAGATGCGTAAACGAAAGTGGCATTCCCAAACTGTCTATTTCCCAATCAGGCCGAACCAACCTTTTCATTCTACTCCATCCGGTTAGCCTCTGAACCCAATATGCGTATTGAAACAATTTCATAAGACCTTATACACGTTTAAAGGATGAACTCGGAACATCCGTTTTTATTATGTGTTTAATGAAAAGGGGGATGGAGAAATTGCACTCGAATCCTGAAAGCAGGATGAAAATTAGTCTCTTTTCTTTTCATCTTTGAGACGTGGCTTAAAAGGTTAAAGGTGAAAGGTCACGTAACCTTTTACGGCCATCGGGGCAGGACTGTGTCGAGGGTTCGGCGAAAAGAGGCGGGGCCCAACCGTCTCCTTCCTTCATTTTAGCCTTCCCCCATCCGAAGTCAGGTACCGATTCACACCTGGGTGGAGTGAGGAAAATCGGGGGACAGGGTCTTTCTCGAGGATACAAGACCATGCCGAAACGGGACATGGAACCCTGATCACTGATGCGGAAATAGGCCACTGGATCTGAAGTCCATCGCCTGTCACGGCGCCATGGCATGTCAGACCCCTGATCGGAAGACTGAATGAAAAGTCCAGGTGGGAAGACTGAATGAGAAGTCCTTTCAGGATGGTAGCCGGCTGCGTTGAGATTAGAGACTGATGTACATTCAGTCCCAGCGTCACTAAGAATGAATTAATAGGAGAAGGAAGAAAAAACTGAGAGAGGATTTAGATAGAAGATGATGACAAATGGAAGAGAGCAAGGGAGGGAATATGGAGAGGAAAATGAAATGAAAGAAAAGTGAAACTTTTTTTTTTTTTTTCTTCTTTTTTTTTTTCTAATCATGAAAGGCATATTTTTGTGAATCACTATGTTTTCTTCTTCTCCTTCTTTACCAGGTGCTTCAGAAATGGGAGGCCCAGAAACAAACAAACTAGGAGCAGAAAAGAAACGTGATCAGCCTAAGAATATTCGTCGGTGCAGTGTGGGGTCAACTGATGAGACAAAAGCCACAGGCCTAATGACTGGCCGGGTCATTAACCTTTGCTGGCTATCGTGGGTGGTACACAACCCAGAAGGGTACAAAAACGCAAATATCTCAGCCAATTCTTAATATTTTTCTACGAAATTTCAGAAATGCTTCCTACACCTAAAAGGCCAACTTTTGCCAAAAAATGAAGAAAAAAAAATTAATTAGTTAATGAGTAATTAAAGGTAGCGTTTTAACTACACACGGACGCTTGTGTGGGTCGTGTATGACCCATGCTTTTTAAAGAGGAAAAAAACGTGGTCACCCCTCGAAAGCTCATGTGCGTCATGCACGACCAGTACCTTTTTAATAGTGATTTCAGAAGGTTTAATTTGCAATTAGTGAAGGAAAATAAAGAAGTTTTACTTTCAATAGCCTCACTACCCCACTACTATCCCACTCCCCCCCCCTCCCCGCCCCGTCCCTTTCGCCTGTCTTCAGCTATAACCCCCTTCCATTCCTTTCTCTAACAGCATGTACCTGTGTGACTGAATATCTTTGATTGTGCGTGTATAGGATGCTATGAGTCATCACTCTCTCTCTCTCTCTCTCTCTCTCTCTCTCTCTCTCTCTCTCTCTCTCTCTCCGGCTGTGTGTGTGTATGTGTGTGTGTGTGTGTGTGTGTGTCTCGCTGTCTGTGTCTGTCTGTCTCTCTCTGTGTCTCAGTCTCTCTCTCTCTCTCTCTCTCTATCTCTGTGTGCATAAGTAGGGTTTGTATGTATGTGCATGTGGTGTTATGCGTTTGTGTGTGTGATCAGTTGTGTGTGTGTGTGTGTGTGTGTGTGTGTGTGTGTGTGTGTGTGTGTGTGTGAGTGCGTGAGCATGTGTTTCTTTTGAGTGTATGTGTTTGTGTGAGTCTGTATGGTGTGTGCGTGTGCGAGCGCATATGTGTGTAATCAGTTGTTACGATATGTTTTCCTTTCCTATATTTTGTTATAAGTTTTGGAGGAATATACAGGTTTTTGACTCTTTGCAAAGTATGGGTCGTGCACGACTCACATGAGCTTCCGTGTGTAGCCAAAGGCGACAGCGGTATGGGTCGTGGACGACCCACATGAGCTTCCGTGTGTAGTCAAAAGCGACAGCCAACGAAGGTTAATGTGTCACAGTACATCGAGTCACTGAGCCCATGTGTGTGTGTGTGTGTGTGTGTGTGTGTGTGTGTGTGTGTGTGTGTGTGTGTGTGTGTGTGTGTGTGCTAATCTGAATTTAAATGGCTGTTTGTACAATTCGGAAGAATAAACTGCTTTCTAACCAGTCAGTAGGTTTCTGGAACAAATGATGGCATGAAACGGATATCTGATTCATAGTCAGTCGTGTCCGACTATGACAATCAGAAAAGCAGAGGCGGCAGATGCTGTCGGCCGGCTGTCTGGGCGAGAATTTGATCATAATTGATAGTGTCTTGCCCAAGTTTCATTACCACTCTCTCGGCCAAGAGGGTTTTAGGACAGTCCGCGGCATTGGGTAACCTCCAAGGCTGCACCACTAAGAACAAGTGCAACTGATCTTGCCTCCAAGTTTGAGAGTCATAGTCCTTCATATAAGACTAAGCTGTAAATGAAAAAAACATTGATCATTCAGCTCTCTCTTTAGTTGTTAACCGGCCAGATGTAAGCTTTTGTCAAAAATAATCAGTTATACAAGCCGGCATAGCGCTGGGCATAAAATTTAATACATACATACATACATACATACGTATGTGTATATCTATATATGATAATGGCTACTGACCATGCATAGTGTGGAAATGTACCCGATTCGAACAGTTTATTGAAGTAACTGGTCAAAAACAGTGTAACTTCTGGGGGTGCGTATATATAAAACTCTCCTGAAAATCCACCAACTCCTCCTGCCTTGTTTTTTGTGTGTGTGTGTTTTATGCGGTCTAATACTTCCTGTTGTGGGACAGCACACTATAGTACTTCACAATGTTCCCCGATTTCAATGCCATTGACACCATAGAAGTTAGGTAATGTCTGATCGGAACGGGTCGTCTCGCATTCTTGATTAAATGAATTAGCAAAGTGGTTGAACCATTCTTCTGAATATATAATGCACTGACTTAAAGGCCTGCTTATATGTTTTTCATTGTACCCCCGGCCAGAACTTTTGGGAATTTTTCATGTTATCTTCCAATATTTTATCGTCTGCTTTCTGTGATCAGTTTTCTTTTCTTGAAGTAAATATTTGTATTCATCTCCCTAAGCTTCGTATAAATTGTTATTAAAATATCGTTGTCTTCATCCAGACTCTTTTTATGCTTCTCAGTCTTTTTAGATATTTTAGGAGCGTGTCATACAGATTGATGTTTCTCAGTGTCGACATTCATTCGAGTCACACCGAGTCCGCCAACAACAACAGTCTTCAGCATGGGGCTTGCTGTTAAACCAATAATTTCATTTAATTTCGCCAATGCTGTTTCTCAATCTGAACCAATCAAATCATAAACGTCTTGAAAATCTAAATTACTGCGTTGTGTGTTGAACGTGTTGAAATATTCCTGTGACTTTTGGCTATACCACTTGTATATTATGGTGATAGTATTTCTTGATTAATGTTCATGACTGCCATTATTGAGCGTACTGACCTACAACCAGCTGTTTTACCAGAGCAGCACCAAGGAGGCCGACATGGAGAGGCTGGGGAAGGTCATCGTCAGGGCGGCTTCCATTGTCGGTGAGGCTCTGACGCCCATGGACACACTGTTCCAGAGTGCTGTTCTCAGCAAGTTCTTGCAATATAGCTTTGTTCCCACTTTCAGAAACACACCTCTTGGAATATAGCGTTGTTTCCACTTTCAGAAACACACCTCTTGCGATATTGCGTTGTTCCAACTTTCAGAAACACCCCTCTTGCGATATTGCGTTGTTCCAACTTTCAGAAACACACCTCTTGCAATATTGCGCTGTTCTCACTTCCAGAAACATACTTCTTGCAATATAGCGTTGTTCCCACATTTAGAAACACACCTCTTGTGATATCACGGTGTTCCCACTCCCAGAAACATACTTCTTGCAATATTGTGGTGTTCCCACTCCCAGAAACATACTTCTTGCAAGGCAGAAACATACTTCTTGCAATATCGTGGTGTTCCCACTCCCAGAAACATACTTCTTGCAATATTGTGGTGTTCCCACCACCAGAAACATACTTCTTGCAAGGCAGAAACATACTTCTTGCAAGGTAGAAACATACTTCTTGCAATATCGTGGTGTTCCCACTCCCAGAAACATACTTCTTGCAATATTATGGTGTTCCCATTTCCAGAAACAAACCTCTTTTAATAGTGTGGTGTTACCACTTCTACAAACATTTCAGTGAAGTACACACTCATGCTTGTACCATGCATACATACATATATAGTACTGGCCATCTTTACTGTTTCATCGCCTTCACAGCCCTGCACATAGACGTTTAGAAGATATACATCTTCACCTGCACAGCCATAGATTCCACTAATACAGAGAAACATACGCGTAAGCGCACGAACGCGCACGCGCACACACACACACACACACACACACACACACACAGTCATGCGCGCGTACACAGCTCCCCCATACCCCGCCCCCACACATACCCCCCTCCACTCCCCCCCCCCACACACACACACACACGAGGACACGTCACCAAGATGCCGGATACAGTCAACGGACAAGAAATCATCTGCTAAACTTTGTCAAAAACTACTGTGATGACACGAGTAGCTCATAGAGTTCCTGTACCTCTGCGACTGCAGAAGAAGGTATTCCTGAAGATTATCCAGCACAAATGACAGCAGAAGAAGGCACATGAACTGAGTCGACGGAAGAGGCCACCAGTCCCACCGGTAAGCCCTCCGTTACCACCTCTGATGACACTATTGACAGCCAACCAGAAGAAATCAAGGATGATCACGACGAAATCTCCAGCTTGCACGATGAGGTCAGAAGAGTGATACCCGTGAAAAATATTATTGTCGTCGCTCTTGCAAGAAACATCTTGGACATTCAAAACTGGATGACTCTGAATAAGTTACAACTGAACGCAGACAAAACCGAAGCAATGATCATGGGAACTAAACAAAAACTCTCTTCCATCACAGCTGACAAAATCAAACTTGGCAATACATCCATCCCTCTTTCCAGCTCAGCCAGGAAACTCGGCGTTGTCCTTGACAACACACTGACCATGCAAAAATTTATCATTCAGACATGTCAATCCTGCTACTGTCAATTGCGACGCACCAGTTCCGTTCGGAAATATCTGTCCACCGACGCAACATCCAGACTTGTCGTTTCTCTCATTCTCTCTCGCCTTGACTACTGTAACCCCCTATTGTCTGGTTTGCCTGCTTCATCCATTCAGTCCCTTCAGCGTATACACAACTGCTGCCCGACTCGTCCTCAGATAGAGGAGATCTGAGCACATCACTCCTATCTTGCAACATCTCCATTGGGCCCCTGTCTTACACAGAACAAAGTATAAGATCAGCACTCTATGTTATAAATGTGTTCACATATCTGCCTCTTCCTATCTTTGTGGCTGCCTTCACTTCTACACTCCATCTCGCTCTCTACGATCGGCTTCGGATCCCCTCTGTTTACGCATACCCAGATTCAAACACTCCACTGTTGGACGCCGTTCTTTCTCTGTCTCTGGACTTTGCATTTGGAATGAACTTCCTCTTTCGCTTCGTTAGGTCTCCGGAGTACTCAGTTCTTTCAAGTCTGGCCTTAAAACCCACCTCTTCACAAGATAGCCTCCCTCCCCTGCCTCTTCTTTGTCTTCAGTTTCTTTAGTTTTAGAGTTATGCATGCGTGTAAATGACTGGTGTGAAAGCGCTTATATATATATATATATATTTTTTTTTTTTTTTTTTTTTTTTTTTTTTTTTTTTTTTTGCTGCTCCATCATCTGCACCATTTCAGTAGCATTACTCCCACGCCGCTCATTTAAATTCCCCCATATTCGGCCACACCCGGTTACGTCCGTCACAGTTCCAGCGTCGGCAGTCCGCAGGGAACCATCGATGTTAGGTCGCCAGGAGGCCACACACCAGAGGAGACACAGCACTGCTGCTGAGTCACTTCGGTGGTATTCAGTGGTGCCTGTTCTGATTCAACGTACTTAGGACACCACCTTCTAACGACAATAATGGCTTAGTCGCGGAGCCAGACTGAGTGAGCGTCCCCCCAGAGTGGAGACTGCCACCACGTCCTTCCAGCAACAGTCCCCTATGAATCTGCCGACACTGAAGACATTGACAGGACTCACCCCAAGCACAGAAGTGGAGGGGTATCGAAACTGAGGTCACCATGAGAGCAGGACATGAAAGGCCACAGACTTTGAGACTGATTTGTTTATATTGATGATGATGAAGGAGGAGGCGGATGACGATGACGATGACAATGTTGCTATGGAGGTCCATTTTGGTTTGGGACTGCGTAACAAGGCTGTACTCTACGCTTCCTGTCATAATGATATCCCGGCGTTAACCAGGCCCGAGAGATACAGACACTTGAAGTGTTGGTCAGGTAATTAGAGCAACACACCCAAAGACGCATCCTTGAAGTGGATGACACTCGACTGTGTGGTCCCAGTCTCCCCATTCAAGCCCACAGCACACTCAACTCTGGGTAGAAGCCGGCCACGAGCCGAAAAACCCACCTCCGCTGGGATTCGAACCCGCGTCCTCCCAGCCGTCAGCCCGCGACGCTAAACACTTCGTCACGGCGGCTGGTCGAAAGCGCTTAGATTTGTCTCCGCACAAGATTCAGTGCTATTTAAATACTATTATTATTATTATTATTATTATTATTATATTAAGTTCCATAATTTTGGCCTTAAGTCAGCGCATCGCGTCAATGGAACAAAATATGATAAACCAAACGCGACTGATCAAAAGGGTGACAAAGCTAAAAGTGACACTTTTAGACTTTACATTCAAACAGACCCCGTGTGCAATTCAACCTATTGATAGAGGAAACAAGGAAATACAGTTTGCAAAAGAAAAGGAAAACCATTCATATATATAGCAAATGTTGAATGACTTGGTTTTTATTGATGTCTGAGTTCTGTTCATTGCAGTTCTGGAACTGAGTACTGTACGGTTTAGAACTTACACTGACAGATGAATTAGGAGTATGTTTGAAGTTATACAAAGCCTGATTATCAGTTGGTCTGTCTGCATGTCTGAGGCACGTTACTTATTTTTTGTTTTATAGTTTTCTCCCTTTTCAGGAGTGGTCAGCAACAGCATAAAAACATCTCTCTCTTCCCCCCTCTCTCACTTTCTCTCCTCACCTTCCTTACCTGTCCTGCTTCTCCTCCTCTCCAGGACTGGTCAGCCCGGCTTCTGATGGAGCGGTCAAGGTCCATCAAATGTCCGACAGTCCGGTCACAGCTGAGCGGCTCCAAGAAAGTGCAGCAGGAGCTGGCCCGGCCAGGAGCCGTGGAGCGCTTCATTCAGGACCCGGCGGCCGTGCACAGGATACGGCAGACCTTTGCTGGACTCTACAGTCTGGACAAGGTGTGTGTGTGTGTGTGTGTGTGTGTGTGTGTGTGTAGGAAACAGCACAGGTGGAGCGGTGGCCTACCGGTAACGTGCCCGATAAGGAACCGAGTGTTCACGGGTTCGGGTCCCGCACGGATCGGTAGTTATTACCTCCCTTTTCCTTCAGTGTTCCGCTCTTCTTCTTCGTTCATGGGATGCGACTCCCACGTTCTCTCGTATGTACACGAATTGGCTTTTACGTGTATTTGTATTTGTATTTCTTTTTATCACAACAGATTTATCTGTGTGAAATTCGGTCTGCTCTCCCCAGGGAAAGCGTGTGCGCTACACTACAGCGACACCGTTTGTACCCGCCATGTAGTCAGCCATACTCCGTTTTCGTGGGTGTGCATAATGGGTATGTTCTTGTTTCCATAACCCACCAAACGCTGACACGGATTACAGGATCTTTAACGTGCCTATTTGATCTTCTGCTTGCGTATACTCACGAAGAGGGTTCAGGCACAAGCAGGTCTGCACAATCTCACAACAGAATACATGATCATAAACATAACTTAAACAAATAAAAAGTTAACAAAGTCTTAAACTCGCAGTAGTTTATTTTCGCAATAACGAAAGCAAGTCAGATAAACTCTGCTGACTGTATTCCAGAATCCGTCATCTGAAGCACTTTGTGAGAGAATCACTTGTGACACTCTCAGTGGTTATTAAGTTTTTATCATAAACTACAGCTTTTCTTTCTATTTATCTTCAAGTTATTATAGTCAGTTTAGCTGCTCACATATTATTAATGCTATTTATTCATATCATTTTGACAATGTTTTTGAAGAACAATATCAAGATTATGCAATGGAACTGCAGATCATTGTCCACAAACATTGACTATTTACGACAATACCTTCCATCAAATGAGTATCGTGTCCCCCTGCTTCAGTCTTTAAATGTCAAAAAGAATAACCTCCATAGGCTGAAGCAGTTCTACTACCCACCAGTTGTTGATCAGGAACGACCTGACGCGAAGATCAACAATGCTATTTATATTCGTATCGGACTACAACATTGTATCAAAGAGTCGCCCGTTCCCAAAAAATGTAGAAAACATTTCATCATTGTGCCACCACTATCAAGTTTTCTGATTCAGTGCATCAACTCAGTGCATTCAGTGTCAACTGTGCATCGGTCTATTTACCAAAAGGACCAGACAATGATAACACTGACTGGTTGAAAACCGTCAAAGATCATAGTGATGTGTAATTTGATCGTGTTTCAAATACTTAGAAAACCTTTTTTTTCTCAAAATTTGAATTTCAATTAATTTACACATGACCGAAAACGGACTATGGTTGCCTAAATGGCGGGGTCATACAGAATTCGTACACAGGAGAAGAAGTGGGATGAGGAATTGTGTTTAATGTCCCGTCACACATATCGGTGACTGAAGACAATTTGTGAGAGTATTTGTACATACATTTCAGTGTATCGTTCAGCAGAGGAGTGGGAGGGGTAGGATAAGAAGAAGAAGTAGTATCTCCTTTATTTAACAATTTTCACATTTCATAAACAGCAGTGAGTCACTGCCAACACAGCCAGAACCACACTTCTTGCAATACTGCAATGTTCCAACTTCAACAATATCGCGCTGGGCATACACCCTAAAACACACCTCCTGCAATATTGCAGTGTTCCCACTTCCAGAAAGAAACCTTTTGCAATATCGTGGAGTTCCCACTCCCCAAAACAAACCTTCTGCAATATCGTGGTGTTCCCACTCCCAGAAACACACCTCTTGCAATATCGTGGTGTTCCCACTCCCAGAAACACACCTCTTGCAATATCGTGTTGTTCCCACTCCCAGAAACACACCTCTTGCAATATCGTGGAGTTCCCACTCCCCAAAACAAACCTTCTGCAATATCGTGGTGTTCCCACTTCCAGAAACACACCTCTTGCAATATCGTGGTGTTCCCACTCCCAGAAACACATCTCTTGCAATATCGTGGTGTTCCCATTTCCAGAAACACATCTCTTGTAATAGTATGGTGTTCCCACTTCTACAAACATATTTCAGTGAAGCACACATTCATGCTCGTACGAATGCATACATGCATATATAATACATACACGCGCGTGTTTACACGCAGAAACACACACGCATACACAAACATACACACATAAATTAATATACATTCGTCTGATTACCATTTTATTACAATGATAAAACAAAACAGCAAAACAAGGAGCAAAGTACCGTTTGGAGTGTGATCAGCATTCATATCATAATACATTGTATTTTTATTGAAATAAATTATTGGCTCATGCTGATAAAAGAAACTGGGTCTTTGTGATAACGTTTTAGCTGTCTGTGTTTATTCGTGCATACATGTATTGTGTATGTATGAGCACGTGCGTGCGTGCATGCGTGCGCGCGTGTGTGTGTGCCTGCATGTGTGTGTGTGTGTGTGTGTGTGTGTGTGTGTGTGTGTGTGTGTGTGTGTGTGTTATATTTAACAAACTTGTCATTTTCTCGAAAAAATACTTTGTCCACACCAATTTAAGTTGGATTGAAGAGAGAAGAGTCAGTTCTGTTCAAGATGTGAAATGAGATTAAAAATGCAGTGCACTTCTGGGA
>NC_134884.1:13486550-13499050 GCF_041734735.1 Babylonia areolata
TCAGAGTGGATAGCTTATAGTCTATTCGATCAGAAACATAGAGAGAAACATACGCGTACGCGCACGAACGCACACACACAGAGACATACACAAACACACACACATAGACATGTGCGCACGCACACATACACACACACGAGGATACGTCACCAAGATGGCGGATACAGTCAACGGACAAGAAATCATCTGCTAATCTTTGTCAAAAACTACTGTGATGACGCGAACGACAAGATCACAGAGGAAACGATTCAGTTCCTGTACCTCTGCGAATGCAGAAGAAGATATTCCTGAAGATTATCCAGCACAAATGACAGCAGAAGAAGGCACATGAACTGAGTCGACGGAAGAGGCCACCAGTCCCACGGGCAAGCCCTCCGTTACCACCTCTGATGACACTACTGACAGCCAACCAGAAGAAATCAAGGATGGTCACGACGAAATCTCCAGCTTGCATAATTTGGTCAGTAAATTAAGTTCCATAATTCTGACCTTATGTCAGCACATCGTCAATGGAACAAAATATGATAAACCAAACGCGACTGATTGAAAGGGTGACAAAGCTAAAAGTGGTACTTTATAATACCTACATAATACCTACACTCAAACAGACCCCGTGTGCAATTCCACCTATGCACGGACTCCCCCTAAACCACAGCCGGCTGAGACAACAGCAGGGCCAACGACAAGCACAAAAAACCCCGCCAAACTGAGTTCACAGGCCTGATGTTTCAAAGAAGAAATCACGTCATTGCAGAGAAACAGTCACCTTCAGTTACGTCTTTGACTTTTGACTTTGATGGTTTACGTTGTTGGTAGTGCTCGGCGACAAAAAGAGAAGAAGAAAAAAAAAAGACAACAACAAACCATAGTCTTCTTCTAACTCTAAAATTGTAATCAGCAAGGTTCCTGCTGTAAGGAATAATGAACTGAGTGTAAAACAACTGTTAAATGCATTGTTCTGCAAAGAGATATTCGAACTGAGCCGTGAATCTTTTGTGTCAAATGAGCAGCTGAAAATGAACCATGTCAAGGACGGCATTCATTCCACTGGGAAGGGTTCCAGCATCCTGGCGGCAAACCTGGGGCGTTCCATGCGGCGGCTGTTCTGGACTAAGCCGATGAAAACAGCGAGAGCAGTACAGCAGCCGGAGGTCACAGCCTGGCACTGTGGCAGACCCTGTCATTCTCGTTTCTTTGGTGCCTCCGACAAATGGTGCAACATGTAACATGTTTGATGTGCTACAACGATGGTGCTGATCTATCTATCTATCTATCTATATATATATATATATATATATATATATATATATAATATAGCGATATTGAGCCAATATTGGTCTTTTCTTCATCGTGAGATCTCAGTCGTAATTACTGTGTTGACTCAAGATTACTTTCTGTGTATCTGATGTGTATTTTCCGGTGTTGTCAGAACTAACACATTATTATTGCTAGTTTCCTATTTCAATATTTGATTGTTGTTGGTGGACAGTGATTCTTGGGTTTCTCTTCTTTCTGTTATAACCTATTTAAATTTTTTGGTGGTCTCTTACACATTGTATGTTTTGTATTTGACCATCAGTATTGTTGTTTATTTCAAAGTATGGATTGTAAATGCAATTCCAAATTTTTACCTTTGAACTGCAGATCTATGTCTACAAACGTTCACTGTCTGCAGCAAGATTTTGTATCGAATGAGTATCATGTTCTTCTCCTTCAGTCTTCGAATGTGAAAAAAGAAAATCTTCCCAGACTGAAGCAGTTCTGTTATCCACCAATAGTTCACCAAGGACAGCCCGGTGCCAAGGTCAGTACTGCAATTCATATTCGTATCAGTTTATAGTACTGTGAAAAGTCACCAGTACCAGTGTGCATGGAAAATATTGCATCGTATGCTGTAACTGTTAAATTTTCAGATTAAAAAAACAACAACTGCACTTCTGTTTACTTACCAAAATGGCCTAACACACACACACACACACACACACACACACACACACACACACACACACACACACACACACACACACACCTTGTCCAGACTGTAGAGTCCAGCAAAGGTCTGCCGTATCCTGTGCACGGCCGCCGGGTCCTGAATGAAGCGCTCCACGGCTCCTGGCCGGGCCAGCTCCTGCTGCACTTTCTTGGAGCCGCTCAGCTGTGACCGGACTGTCGGACATTTGATGGACCTTGACCGCTCCATCAGAAGCCGGGCTGACCAGTCCTGGAGAAAAAGCATAAGTGAGAAGGTGAGAGAGTGAGGAAGAGAGAGATGTTTATATGCTGTTGCTGACCAGTGTTGAAAAGGGAGAAAACTATAAAACAAAAATAAGTAACGTACCTCAGACACGCAGACAGACCAACTGATAACCAGGGTTTACATAACTTCAAACATACTCCAAATACATCTGTCAGTTTAGGTTCTAAACCATAGTCATCATCTCCACAACTGCAATGAACAGAACTCAGACATCAATAAAAACCAAGGCATTCAATATTTGCTATATATGAAAGGTTTTCCTTTTCTCTTCTTTTGCAAAACTATTACATTGTTTCTTCTGTCAATCTTGCTGTTGTTTTGATGTGTTTTGGGTTTTTTTGTTTTTGTTTTTTTATTGTATAAACTGTATTCCCATATTAGTGGGTTTTTAAACCGTGCTTATATTGAATACAGATTTTTGAAACCCCATGTTCCGTAAAAATATTGGGTTCCTCTGGATACTGTGAGTCTTTGTTATTGGTAGAACAACAAAAATAATAACCTAGTTATCATAATGATAATAATGATAATGATCCTAATAAGGTAACCTTTACTACTGATAAAGACATGAGACTGAGAGAGAAAGAATTGTCAGGAGACATTTCCGATTGTCCACCTCCATTCATCAGTCACATTCTTCCCTGTGTAATTATGTAGCTGGTCTTTAATATTGGAGGTACATAAATGAACTGCTTGCCTTTTCAGACGTATAGGAAATTTCACCGTAACCAGTCCTCATGTACACCACAGCTACCTCGCTTTGGTCTCTGAAATTGAAAAATAAATAATTTGATACCATTAGAAAGGTAGCCTATGTACGCAGTCCATCAAGTTGTGACAACCACTTATAATCTGTCATGCTTGCAATGTAAGCCAAACCAACAGGTTTTGGAATGATTTTAAGTACATGTACAGACACAAACACACACTCATGTAAACATGTGCATGCATGCATGTATTACTACTCACAGTCACATGTGTATGTATGCATGCATTCACATGCACACCCCTCCCCCACAACCCCCTCCCCCCTCTCCCCCCACACACACACCCACTCACATGCACGCACTCACACACACACACACTCACACACACACACACACACACACACACACACACACACACACACACACACACACACACTATGTCAGTACATGTGCAGAGATGTAGAAGAAAGAAATCCAGAACCCAGAACAACGGGGATGGTGGGGGTGGGTGTGAGGGTGGGGGGAGACACCAGAAAGCCATAGCACAACAGGAAGGAAAACAGGTGACTGAAAAAAACAAAGAAGTCAGCATATTTCTGACTGAAACTCACAAGAAAAACTTCTTATCTTCCCCAAGGGAACCTTTCGTGTGGACATCATCAAAAGTGGCACGAACAACGTTTATTTTCCTGTTCAACTGGTGAACTTTGAACTCCAGCCAGCGTTGATCAATGACGTTGGCCTCCTTTTCCGAAACTAGAAACAGAATGATGGCCCTGCAACACACATCTCAGCAACACTACACAGCCTTGAGAAACTCTATTTGACAAAGAAGACAGAAATGAAATAGGTCACACACACACACACACACACACACACACACACACACACACACACACACACATCTAACTATATCTCCCCTCTGCCAACACAGTTTCAATCATTGATCAAGCAGATTACCAGCTTCTTGTCTGAGACAAATTGTAGACAGTACACACTATGACGTAATTTAGAGTTAGGTCCTGGAAAAAATACCACACGTCTTACTGTGTTCGTCAGAATTTAGTGACGTCAAGGCTTCTTGATGGGATGGCTGCTTCTTCTTTCTTCTTTTTCCCCCATTATTTCTTTGTTCAATTAAATACACATCACAAGTGAGTCTTGGAGGCCTTGCATCTCTTGTTTTTGACTCACTTGTGTAAACAAAGTGAGTATGTTATAACCCGGTGTTCGGTTGTGTGTTTGTGTGTGTGTGTGTGTGTGTGTGTGTCCGTCCCTGGTAAACTTGAACATTACCATTTTCTCTGGAAATACTGTGTCTGCCAATACCAAATTTGGCTTAGATATAGTATGAAAAAATCTTCACAGTCATACCAACAGTAGGTTGTAAGTCTCCCGAATTAAGTCGTATTTCAGTATCATTAACAGTTTTATTTCGTTAAGGTTTGGTCTGAAATCCGAAAATTTCAAAAACCGCTTATGACTGACTTGCTGGAACTGGAAGGTAGGTTGTGTTTGATGAGAAGACATGACCTCGTTTTTCATGTTCGCAATTAAAAGCAAAGAAATACACATTCTGGGCATAACACATACAGTGACACTAACTATATTATTGACGTGTTTACTGCACATGAATATTCGAAAGTGGACACTGAATTAACCAGAATGAACAGAAAAGAAAATTCGAATCGACCGTTTCACTGCCTGGCCTACACGGCACTGGTCAGTGCAGATCTTGACTAAACATGTTGCAAACCCTGACGGGATGGCAACGTCTCCTTTACCGCCGAATTAAAAGAATTTTTTTAAGTAATCGTCGACGTGTTTACTGCATATGAATGTTTTAAAGTGGATGCTTAATTAACTAGATTGAACAGAAAAAAGAAATTGAACGGACGGTGTCCAGCGTAGTTTCTCAGTGAGTGGAAAGACAAAGCTTGTCGATCTCTGCAGATCTATAAAAACGGACATATATGGCAGTGTTTTTGAGGTGATGGGAACGTCTCCTTTACTTCGGACATGAAAGAAATTTTTAAATGCCCGAGATATACCAAAATAGCATGATTTGAACCGCGTCACGACTTTGATTGCCACTGTCGATTCATTCCCTAAAAGAACATGCACAAATTTTTTTTTTTTTTCATAGTTGAATCCGCGTTAGCTGTTAGCCACTGTTTTTCGACCCAAACATTCGTGGTTCGAATCTGCATTGAAGACTTTTTTTTTCGCGAAACTGTATATGATTATGATAACGAATAGAAAACACATTTCAACAAACTAATTTTTAATTTTTATAAGTTTGCATTAGTATTTTTTTCTTTAAGTGTGTATCACAAGTGAGGCTTGAAGTTGAAGGACGTGCCTTTCTTGTTTGTTTGTTGTTTAAAAAAAAAAAAAAAGAAAAAGAAAAGAATTTACTTGTGTGTGTCCATGCGCGCGCGCGCGCATGTGTTTGTGTGATGGAAGAGGTGCGTATATTGTACAACTGTAGCCTACCATTTCGAAATAATATTTCCAGTGAGTTTGTGCCTTTCATATTGTTCATATTCCTTTTCCTGTGTGTGCAGTGGTTTGGTTGTGTTCTTGTGCGAACTGTGTATCATGCAATGGTGTGCAGAAATGAGTGAATTACACCAGCACAACAAGTTCCTTTTTTAACACTGCCGAAATAATATCACTTGTCTTTGTCTCTTTGTTCTTTCCATATGTATTGTTAAACACACTGAGATGGTTTGAGTTGCTGGGTAATCACGATATGAATGCACATTTTTATCATCATCATCATCATCATCATCATCATTGTCGTCATTATTATCATGTGAACTCACTCCAGGTTCCCGTACAGTTCCCAAGCTGTCACCAGACCTCTGGCCATCCCCAGTACTGGTTCATTGTCAGGCATCTGCACAACATTCCCTCTGACATCTTATCTTGACATGTCTGGTTTGAAAATATGAAACAACAGAGTTGTGTATTTTGATCTTATCTGTAAGTAGATATGTGCATTCTGATTTTGAGCAATTCTTCCATTTCATTCCAGAAAAGAACAGGAGTGAAAACATCTTTAAAACAACAAAGATGGATGTGATCAATGCTTTCCTTCAGTTCAAGGTAAAAGGTTCAGTTGCTGTTTCGTGCAACGCCCATTTCCTTAGAATCATGATGGTTCCCGTGATTCGATGGATGATCTGCATCTGGAACCATTTAATGTCTTGTATTCTGTGTATCAAAAACTTTGGCCCAAATAACACTTCCACATTTTGTTCCAAATAACATCTACCAAATATATCAAAACATTTCTTGCTTAAATTTGGAATATGTTTCGCCATCAAGACATCATAGCACGGCCGAGTCCCTTTATTCACAGAATCATTAATGGTTAAAAGTGCAGACTTGTCATCAGGACTGTTTGTAAATGGTGGTCCGCACCGTTTGACGCATTCCTCAATCAAACTTTCACAACTACCGAAAACCAGAACGTTGACATCCGTGCTATATTCACATTTAAACTCCTGTACCTTTTACAGGATCATCACACGATAACACTATTGTTTCAGATCGAGGAAGATAACAAAGGACACACTACCATACGACAGAAACAGACACAGAACAGACGGACGCACAAACGAATAGCTACACACACATGGTTAAGAAGTGTATCACACAGGCAGATGAATACTACACAGACAGAGCAGATCTGGAATGAATCGACGGGCGCAACAGCCGAATGGTTAAAGCGTTGGACTTTCAATCTGAGGGTCCTGGGTTCGAATCTCGGTGACGGCGTCTGGTGGGTAAAGGGTGGAGATTTTTTCGATCTCCCAGGTCAACATATGTGCCTGAACCCCCTTCGTGTGTATACGCAAACAGAAGATCAAATACGCACGTTAAAGATCCTACAGTCCATGTCAGCGTTCGGTGGGTTATGGAAACAAGAACATACCCAGCATGCACACCCCCGAAAGCGGAGTATGGCTGACTACTTGGCGGGGTAAAAACGGTCATAGACGTAAAAGCTCACTAGCGTACATACGAGTGAACGTGGGAGTTGCAGACGCAGACGAAGAAGAAGGAATAAATCAACAGACGGGAAAGCAATCAGATGTAAATCTTCACGTCACCTCTTCTCGTGTATACTCCTTCCCTGCTAAGTCCAGCGTGTACCTAAGCGAATGGAAAAAAGAGAGGTAAAGAAACTTAATTATGCACAGCACTTCACAGAGTTAGGATGAGACATAGACTGAGATACAGGAGTGAGTGTGAGGGAAAGAATGAGTGAGAAAGAGAAGACCATGTGAACAAACACGCTCACAAACTTTTACTATCATTATTATCATTAGTAGTGTTATTTGTTGTACTGTTGTAGCAGCAGCAGCAGCAGCAGCAGCAGCAGCAATTGCAGTATTAGTAGTAGTGTCATTATTATCATCATCATTGAAGGATACATCTATAGCGTGTAACAACAGAGCTTCCACCAACATTGCCTCCGCACCATTTTGCGGTCAGCTGGGATATAAGCTACATTGTACTGTATTGTATTACTTTTTGTCGAAACAGAATTGTCTGTGTGAAATTCAGCTTGTAAAGCGCCACCCATGTTTTCCCTGTCTAAAAGTCTATTATCAAAGTGGATTTTATACACAATTTTTTCAATGACAATCCTTTCGTTACCCTTTATTTACGTGCGCTGAGTGCATGCTGTACACGAGGCCTTGATTTGTCGTCTCACCTGAAAGACTGTCACCTATACCACAACTCAACGTCTAAGCGGAGGGGCAGGAGGGAGGGGGGGGGGATACCGGTTAGTTTAATATGGGACTCGAACTTGTGACTCACTTACTTCCTAGTTGGGTGCATTACCACTACGCAACTGCTCCACTACATTAGTTGAATTGAACTACATCTGTCTCTGTCTCTGTCTGTCTGTCTGTCTGTCTGTCTGTCTCTCTGTCTGTCTCTCTCTCTCTCTCTCTCTCTCTCTCTCTCTCTCTCTCTTATATTTACAAAGCTTTCCAAATCAGAAACATGTAAATCGCCAACCATTGCTGTGTTATTTTCATACCACACCTCTGAATGTGTTAACCTCTGTTGATATGGGTCAAAGGCTAAATCAATAATTATGTTGCGACTCAAGACTCGCTCTGTCTCTGTCTCTCTCTGTCTCTGTTTCTCTGTCTGTCTGTCTGTCTGTCTGTCTGTCTCACCTGTGCAGGAGCGTCGTGGCTCCAGCCAAGCCAACCAAGCCAACAGAAATGGTGTTGAACTCGATCTGCTTCAGCTGCAAGGCAGAGGAGGGAGGGATGCCGGCTGACGTCTTGGTGCCAGAGTCCGTCATGTTCATCATGAAGTCGTTACGAAACAGGTCCACACTGATGGTCTGAAGGCGAACGGGATAGAATGGAATAGAGTGTGATGAAACAGAATGGAATGGAACTGAATGAAACAGAATAGAATGGGGCAGAATAGAATGGAAGGGAGTGGCACAGAATAAAACGGAGTAATCTAGAATGGAACAGAATATATTGGAATGGAATAATATGAATATGCCTTTATTAAAAAGTGTACTGGGGTCACAAGGAATATTGAAAGGGAGGGGGCTGGGGGGATGATAGTACATAACAAGGTACGAACATAAATCGAAAATGATACACAAACACAGATACAGTAGAAATTAGGATACACACCAGTGCATATCACTATAAAAACTTGTGCATACTCACACATGCACGCACTGCACACACACACACACACACACACACACACACACACGTACACACACACACACATGCACGCACGCACGCGCACGCACGCGCGCGCGCCCACACACACACACACGTTTGAACAGAAGCTGCATATTACATGTGGATGGAGCTGATGACTAGATCTTCAGGTAGATGGTTGTTTACTGCACAATTCTGTTGGTCATACTGGATTTGTTCGAGAGACAGGGCATTGACCGTTTTGGGGAAAAAGCTATTGGTGAAGCGATCGATTCTCGTCCTTATACTTCTGTATACGTTGTTTTGATCACACCAGCTGACAGGTTCCAGTACTTCTTCCCTATATTTTGACTCGTCACTGTGTGTAATCAGCCCTTCTTGAGTAGTATCGTCGGCAAACTTGACCATGGTGTTACATTCATTTTGAGTTGCACAGTCATGTGTGAATAGTGAGTACAACAGTGGGGATAGAGCACATCCCTGTGGGGTGCCTATGTTCAGAATGCATGTGGAAGAGGTGAGGTCACCAACTTTAACAACTTGCGGTCTGCATCTTAGAAAATTTAGGACTCATGCACAAATTGATTCAGGCAGCGAGAGGTCTTTCAGTTTAAAATATAGTTTTGATGGCACTATTGTGTCAACGCAGAGCTGTAGTCAATGAAAAGGATCCTGGCATAGCTGTCAGGATTTTCAAGATGTCTGAGGACGTGGTAGAGACCTATGCTAATGGCATCTTCAACTGATCTGCTAGCTCTACAGGCGAACTGAAAGGGATCAAAAGATGGAGGAATGCGGAGTTTTAGGAATTGTAGAATCAAGCGTTCAAATGTTTTCATTACGACTGATGTTAAGGCTACGGAACGATAATCATTAAGACAACTAGGCTATGTTTTTTTGTTTTTGTTTTTGTTTTTTTTGTAACAGGAATATGGAATGAAATAGAATAGAATGGGGCAGAACAGAATGGGGTGGAGTGGCACAGAATGAAATGGAGTAACCTGGAATGGAACAGAATAGATTGGAATGGAATAATATAGAATGAAATAGAATAGACTGAAACTGAACACTGTTTCGAAATGGAGTGGAACAAAATCGAATGAAATGTCACAGAATAGAATAAAATGGGATAGAATAATGTCGAATGAAATGTAACAGAACAGAACAATAATTGAACGTCACTGGACACAGATCAAGTGGCTAAAACCAGCCGACACACATTCAGGATGAAGCGCCCAATGTTGATCGTATGTCACTTAGAAATAGGTTACGTTTACAAACAAAAAGGATAGAAAGGCTTCGTGAACTCTCTCTCTCTCTGTATATATATATATATATATATATATATATATATATATATATATATATATATATATATATATATATATATATATGCGTGTGTGTGTGTGTGTGTGTAAAAGCGAAGCGATGGAGAGAGAATGGATAGAGTGGTGGTGACCCCCCACCCCTTACATACACAATACACACAGAGACATATCATATGCGCACGAAAACATACGTGTTTGAAAAGGCTCTAATTTGCCCTTTCTTTTACATTCCTCTTTTGTTCGCACACACACACACACACACACACACACACAGACATGCACGCGCACGTGGAATTACAGACAAAAAGAGAGTAGAGTTGAAGTCTCCTCCCTACCTGAGCTGCCCCCTCTGTCCTCACTGTGGTGTAGATGTCCCACAGTCTCCGCACAAAGGGGTCCACTGGGATCACACTGTCACACCACACAGTCATTCACTTCACAAGGAGAACTGTCCTGATGAGCATGACGGTTTACATGATGGTCTGATTTTATTAAAACCCGGCGTAACGTCCCTAATCGTCCGTAGGTCCCCCGGGGGATCGTTCGGGATCCTGATTGCTCACTCCAGTCCAATGTATTGTTCACCATCGTTTACTGTTTGTTTTTGCCAGATACTGCGTTGTAAAAAAATAAAAAATAAAAAGTCACACATCTAAAGTATCCCCCAACCCCCTAAAGCACGCCGCACCCTCCTCAACCCTCTTTCATATTAGAATCCAGAAGAAAATAACTTCACATTGATATCATAATGAAAGCATATCATATTCTCCATTACTTTGTATGATTATAATTATAAGCAATGTTATATTTGGAAGCGTTAATATTTGAGAGGGCTGTTTCCTGCTTTTGTTCATGACTTTGTTGACAGCAACAGAACGCTGCAATAGATGTTCAGTGACAGTTGTTTCTGGAGTTGATTACATAATTTGTGACAGAAGTTGAACATATACCTTCGTGTGTTATAAGCACGCTCCGGAAGAATGTACACAAAGCTCTCGGAAAAAAAAATCTGCTCGGAAAGAACATGTATAATTAATACAAGCATGCTTTGTCATTAAACACACAGACACAGGACAGACAGGCAGACAGACAGACAGACAGATACACACACACACACACACACACACACACACACACACACACACACACAATCACACACACAAACACACACACACACACACACACACACACACACACTCCTCTCTCTCTCTCTCAAAAACTGAGAGACAGACAGAGGCATGCACGTGTATGCATATCTAAACGTGTATGTTGGGCTGTTTGTGGAATGTACAAACGAAGAGTATATAAAGAGACAGCGGGCTTCATATCAAATATTGCTGATATTTCCAGCAGAAAAAAAGTAAGGTAACATATGTCTCATTGTGTAGAACGTTACTTGGAACACTAGGCGTGCACGTGCACACACACACACACACACGCGCGCGCGCGCGCACACACACACACACACACACACATACAAACATACATATAAACACACTCATACATTCACACATACCATACACAAGCACGCACGAACACACACACACACACACACACACACACACACACACACACACACACACACACACACACACACACACACACACGCGCGCGCGCGCATTCAAAGTGCAACGCTGGAGAAAGATGAAATGGCTGAGATGACTGAGAGACGGTGTGGTGTAAGTAACGAGCCTTTGGGTGCACTTATAATTTCAAATCGGATCAACAAAGATTAATTGTATTGTAATGTATTCTACATGTACAATATGATGTCGTTTTATGAAAGATTAGCGTGCTGTTTACGTATAAAGAAAGCGGATTATGACTCCTAACATAGCGGAGGCAAAAAAGGCCATGCACGTGAAAGCCAACTTGTGTATTCGAGTGAACGTGGGAGTCACAGGCCATGAACTATTGGGAAGGAAAAATGTATAAAGAGCATATCAGTTTTATGTAAACGACGGCATATGTGACACGCTTAATTAGAGAAAGCCATTGTAAAATGCTGCTAAATTTCAGACAGAAAAACTTCGTTGTTGTTCCGATCCTTTTTATTGTTGTTCCGATGACCAGGAAACTTCACCCCCCCCCCCCAATCCCCCACATGCCCCCATTGCCCACCCCCACCCCCCACCCACCACCCCTCCCCCCTCCCCCCACACACATGTTCTGATCAAAACAAAGACGCAGACTAGAACAGACATGACCGACCTTCTCAAAGACTGCTCCAAGAAGTGATGATCCTGCGCCACCCTGTACATCAGAGTGTTGAAGTCCTTCATGCAGTCCTTGGCTTGCTGCAACATGTGTCTGGGAACAACACTGGGGAACAGGGTGAACGGAGCACACACTGCCTGATTCACTGCCTCTGGACGCTGATCTGGCTTGAAAACCAACCCTGAGACAGTGCAAGACAATGTGTGTGTATATGTGTGTGTGTGGGGGGGTGGGGGTGGGGGGGGGGGGGTGCAGGCACGTGTGTGTGTGT
>NC_134884.1:13504050-13525998 GCF_041734735.1 Babylonia areolata
CAAGTCACAGTCAAAGAAAGACATATTGAAGAGCGCACGCAGCACCATCCAGCTGAAGTTGCGGCAGATGCAGGATTCCTGGTTGAGCAACAAAGCTGATGAGATCCAGGGCTTTGCAGACAGGAACGACATGAAAAATTTCTATAACGGCCTGAAAGAAGTCTACGGTCCCACCACCTCCGGATCTGCTCTACTCTTCAGTGCTGATGGCTCTACCCTAATCACTGACAAGGACGGGATCCTTGAGAGATGGGCTGAACACTTTGACAGCATACTGAACCGCCCTTCCACCATCAATGATGAAGCCATCGACCGACTCCCCCAGGTGCCAGTCAGTGAGTCGTAGGATGCCATTCCAACTTTGGAGGAGACCCAGAAAGCTATCCATCTGCTATCCAATGGCAAAGCCCCTGGCTCAGACTCCATTCCAGCTGAGGTCTACAAAGAAGGTGGTATGGCGCTAACTGAGAAGCTTCATCAGCTATTCCAGCTCATCTGGCAGCATGAGGCAGTTCCACAGGACTTCAAAGATGCTTCCATCATACACCTGTACAAGCGCAAAGGAAATCGTCAGGCCTGTGACATCCATGGTGGAATATCCCTGCTGTTCGTCACAGGCAAGACTCAGAGTGCTACTCAACCGTCTCATAGCGCACCTTGAGCAAGGTCTCCTACCAGAGAGCCAGTGTGGCTTCCGGAAAGAACGCGGGACTATCGACATGGTGTTTGCTGCCAGGCAGCTCTAGGAGAAGTGTCAGGAACAGAACGCCGACCTTTACTCCACCTATGTCGATCTGACCAAGGCCTTCGATACTGTTAGCAGAGATGGCCTATGGAGAGTTTCAGTTTCAGTTTCAGTAGCTCAAGGAGGCGTCACTGCGTTCGGACAAATCCATATACGCTACACCACATCTGCCAAGCAGATGCCTGACCAGCAGCATAACCCAACGCGCTTAGTCAGGCCTTGAGAAAAAAAAAAGGAGAATCATGGCGAAGTACGGATGTCCCAGAAAGTTCATCACCATCATACGGCAACTACACGATGGGATGCTGGCCCGAGTCCAAGACAACGGAGAGACTTCAGAACCATTCCCTGTCTCCAACCGAGTCAAGCAAGGGTGTGTTCTTGCTCCCACCCTGTTCAGTCTCATGTTTTCAGCCATGCTGACAGATGCCTTCAGAGACGCTGACGTAGGCATTGGCATCAGGTACCGTACAGATGGCTCACTCTTCAACCTCAGGAGGCTTCAAGCAAAAACCAAGGTGAGGACAGACACCGTCAACGACTCCCTGTTTGCTGATGACTGTGCTCTCAACGCTGCCTCCGAAGCTGACATGCAACACAGCGTCGACAAGTTCTTTGCTGCCTGTGACAACTTTGGCATCGCAATCAGCACAAAGAAGACTGAGGTGATGCACCAGCCAGCTCCAGGAAAGCCTTACGTTGAACCAAACATCTTCATCAACGGGCAACGACTGAATGCGGTGGACAAGTTCACATACCTGGGCAGTACACTCTCTCGCACAGTTGTCATCGACGACGAGGTGAATGCCAGACTCGCCAAAGCCAGCGTTGCCTTCGGCAGACTCCATAAGAACGTTTGGAACAGGAGAGGCATCACCCTGGAGACGAAGCTCAAAGTATACAAGGCCATAGTTCTCACCACACTGCTCAATGGATGTGAATCATGGACGGTCTACAAATGCCACGCCAAAAAGCTGAACCATTTCCACACCACCAGCCTCAGAAAACTTCTCGGCATAAAGTGGCAAGAGAAGATTCCTGACACAGAGGTGCTCACTCGTGCAAACTTGCCCAGCATCTACACCATCTTGATGCAGGCCCATCTGCGCTGGGCAGGCCGTGTAGTTCGCATGCCAGACCACCGGCTCCCAAAGAAACTGCTGTATGGCGAACTCCAACATGGCAAGCGCTCCCATGGAGGCCAAAAGAAGCGCTTCAAAGACACTCTGAAAGCTTCTTTGAAGGCCTTCAACATCAGCCACGACACATGGGAGCTGAATGCAATGGACAGACCAAAGTGGCGTTCAGCTGTCCACAAAGGCGCCAAATCCTGTGAGGCCAACAGAATCGCTGCAGCAGAGCAACACAGACAGGCCAGGAAAAGCGGTGCCAGCAAGTCCCCGACAGCCGCCACCATCCCCTGTCCACACTGCGTCAGAACCTTCCGGGCGCGGATTGGCCCAACGCACCCACCCCCAGGATGACTAGCTGGTCCTCGTCGATCCCGACGAACGAACCACACACAGTTGTGTGTGTGTGTGTGTGTGTGTGTGTGTGTGTGTGTGTGTGTGTGTGTGTGTGTGTGTGTTTACTGAGCTTAAAATCGTGACAATTGGTTATTATGAATGTGCAATATGTAGGATGAATAATGTGCAATATGCAGTATGAATGTACAATGGAATATGTCTAATGCTAACGTCCATATTCTAAATATATTTCTGTTAATAATTACGTTGTAATAATTAATCGCAATGTTTTAAAAGCGAATATGTGAAATGCTTTTATTTGAGAACTTATGTTTATTACTCTTGTTTAATCAAGTAAACCGCGTGTGTGGGGTGGGTGGGGGGTGGGCGGGTGCGGGTGTGTGCTGATTTTCTGGTTGTGGTTTTCCGCAGTTTATCTTATCTGTCTATTATAATCAATGTGCAATATAGTAGGCTATGCTTATAATTACATTCAAAATAATGTTTCTTAATGCTTTCTGTTTTTACATTAAGAATACCAGTTATCACCTACAGTGTGTGGATGTATGTATGAAACGGTGTATGTGATATTTTTTACATTTGTGTCTTCGTAATATTCGTAAAATCTGTTGTTGACTTTTACAGTTATGGTCCCCATGTTGTTTACTTGTCTATGTTGTGATAATGCACCTAACAAAATTTCTCCAGTTGGAGATAATAAAGTTATTATTATTCTTATATAGTACATACACGCGCGTGTTTACACACAGAAACACACACGCATACACAAACATACACACATAAATATACATTCGTCTGATTACCATTTTATTATAATGATAAAATAAAACAGCAAAACAAAGAGCAAAGTACCGTTTGGAGAGTGATTAGCATTCATATCATAATACATTGTATTTTTATTGAAATAAATTATTGGCTCATGCTGATAAAAGAAACTGGGTCTTTGTGATAACCACATTTCAGCTGTCCGTGTTTATTCGTGCATATATGTATTGTGTATGTATGAGCACGTGCGCGCGCGCGCGTGTGTGTGTGTGCGTGCATGTGTGTGTGCATGTGTGTGTGTGTGTGTGTGTGTGTGTGTGTGTGTGTGTGTGTGTGTGTGTGTGTGTGTGTGTGTGTGTGTGTGTGTGTGCATGGTAAACTTAACAAAGTCATTTTCTCTAAAAAAAAAAAAAAAAAAAAAAAAATACTTTGTCGACACCAATTTAAGTTGGTTTGAAGAGAGGATCAGTTCTGTTCAAGATGTGAAATGAGATTAAAAACGCAGTGCACTTCTGGGAAGGGCACATGGAATTATTCAGCGGCAAGGATTGCTTCTACAGTCATTTCATGGCAGCATTTTCATTCCCTTTGTACATAACTATTACAATTTTAATCTTATGCTTGACACTTGCCAGCAGTCATTTGAACAGTTTTAGTTAGAATAGTAATTTTCTGCCCAGTATATGTTATATTGATGCAGGAGCAGCAAAATTATACAATAAAATGGTACCTCAATCACAGTATATTATGGGAATGTTTTATTCAGTCTCTCATCCAAAATATGTTTTGAAAAATTTCAAGAAATATGACTCGAGGCATAGAAAGGCTGCTGTTTTATGCTCAGACTGAAGGCCTTGGGATTTGCCCAAGAGGTCATTGTAGGTTTACTGTTTGTTTACGCATTCCTTTTGCTAAGCATGTAGTATGTGATTATATGTGATTGGCTATTTCCTTCCCACTAAAATTAGTTTTAATGACAATGAAAGTTAAGCCTTCCTCGAGGAGCAATAAAAACACAAGAGTGGTCATTATGCTTCAAGACAACAAAAGATTTGACAAATATGGCCTGCGATATGTCAAACAGTGCAAAGTCTTCAGAAACACAGTTCACGTATCCACCACAAACGGACTGTCGATGGCAGCGGTACCCAGTGTGATGTCACCTTCATTCGTTTCCTGTGCTTTTGTTCGCAGCAAGTGACCGCACACGTTGTTGGCAATCTCCTTCTCACTTTCCCTAAAACAAATGATGACGACAATGACGATAAAAACAGCATTTGATTAAAAATACCAAAAAATGTTGTCCTAGACGTTCATCCCTGACTCACGTTCAAGGCTTAGAAACATCAATGCATCACTGCCCTTCTCAGTGGCTCCCCATTCAAGCACGACTACAATACAAACTCTCAGTTCTCTGTCTCACTTTCTTCACTGATTCTTGAACTATCTTTTGGATCTACTTTCTATTTTTTCACCATCCAGACAACTCCGTTCTTCACGTGATATGTGCACACTCTTGATTTCTAAAGATTCGCGCAAAAACTTACGATGAACGTTCATTTTCCTTTACTCCACACGAACTGTGGAGTTCACTACCCCCACACTTTCGTCACATCCCAACACCTGCATTCATTAGAGCACTCAAAACATATCTTTTCAAACGGTTTTACTCCAGTAAAGCTTTTCCATCAACATATGTCTGCTTTGATCTGATTGCTGGATGTTCTCTTCATGTTGATTTGTATGTATTTGTGTGTGTGTTTTTGTGTAATGTTTGTGATGTCTGGTTCTTTGGTGTATATTTTGACTGGTGAATGTGATGTTTTTATTTTTTGCTGTGATTTGGGCCTATGTGATGCGGGATCGATTTGTCTGTGTTGCTTTTTTTTTAATTTTTTTTTTTACATACTTTTATGTCACTTATTCTTAAGTTTGTATATTTCATTGTAAAGGACAGTAAGCCACATCTCAGATGGGGGTGCTGCGCTATGTGTCTTCATTTATTATTATTATTATTATCATTATTAGCATCATTATTGTGCGCTATGTGCATGCTGCACACGGGACCTCGGTTTATCGTCTCATCCGAATGACTAGACGCCTAGTTCGATTTTCCAGTCAAACCTGGAGAAAGGGCGAGAGCGGGAATCGAACCCAGACCCTCACGGACACTGTATTGGCAGACATCGAAGGTCCTGAACATCCTGGAGCCGATGATGGGTTATCAGCAGATGTGAGTCCTATAGTCCTTCAGCCAACCCCTCAAATCAAGGGGGTTGGTACCACTTATAGTGGCAAGTGTTATCATATATTTTTGGAATCGTCTATGTCCCTAGATGTCAGAAAATCATGATAATGTTGTGAACGTGGCAGCTTCCTGCCTCTTATCACGTCATTTCTAACCCAACCCTATCGCGTCGAGAACGCGCACCGTGATCAAGCTCTGTTCTCCCAAAGCCTAAACCATTGAAGATAGAAAAACCATTATTGACAAAAAAAGATGTATAATAGCATACTAAACAACTTTTGTTCTTATAAGTATATCAAATTATTATTTGTTCGTGAAATGTAGTGGCGTTTTGAGGATTTCATGACACATTCACACAAAATTCGGCATGTCCTCTTTTGTCAAAGCTAAATCGTTAGATATAGGAAGACACTTTATGAAGCAAAACGAAGCGCATGGGACCTGTGAACAACTTTTATTCTCAAAAACTATCAAAATGTTGATCGTTTTGGAAAAGTAATCACTTTTGTGAGTGTCATCAAAGATTACGCAACACGACAAAATTCTCAGTTTGTGTTCTGCTCTGCCTAAATGGTTGCAAAGAAAAAAGTACTTATTAAAGGAGAAGATGTAGAATAGCACGCAAAAAACTTATGCTCTTATACATTTATCAAAATATTATTTCGTTCATGAAATGTAGTGCTGTTTTGAGGATTTCATGACAAAATTCTCACAAAATGCAGCACCTCGTCTTTTGTAAAGGCTACCTAGTAGGATATAGGTAGACATATTTAGAAGCAAAACGAAGCGCAATGACTTGTGAACACCTTTTATTCTCATAAAACTATAAAAATGTTAATCGTTTCGGAACAATTATGGCTTTTGAGAGTTTCATCCAAAATTATGCAACACGACAAAATGCTCAGTTTGTCCACGTCGGTGTAATGCTCTGCCTAAATGGTTGTAGATGTAAATATACAGGTAACTGCTAAACAACCAGATGTAGAATAACACACTAAAGAAAATTTTAGCAGAAATAGATGAAAGTCAAACTAAAAGATATTGCATTTTGACCATGGGCACACATGCAAACTGGGGGAGGGACAAAACAGATCAAGGTTTAGAGACAATACTTGAAGAGTTAAATCTATTAAAGGTAAATCAAACAGCAACCTTTATTTTATTATTTGATATGTGAAATTATCGCACAATCTTATGATATAGGGATTAACATAAAGAAAGTAAAATCTATATTTTTTCCTGTGTTTGCGTCTGTTTCAGACAGCTTCAGAGGGCAGTACTGACCACCAGAAGTACTTCTGATTGATAAGAATCCAGTACCATCATGGCAGAAACTTCGCCTGAAGGAAGACCCGCATTAAAGTCTTCAACGGACCAGTGATCATCCACCAACAGACTTACAAATGTGATGAAAATAAGTCTGATTTCTCCAAATTCATCCCAGTCATGGGAAACTTTGCTTGAAGCGGCTATAATAAGGAAGCATGCACCTGAACTGGATGCTGCCAAGACGGTAGTTGGTATGGAAATACAAAAAAAAACACACACACAAAAAAAAAAAAAACCCACAGGTACTGCAGAACTGTCTTCACTATGAAACATACTTTGAATAGCCTGCTGAAAAGAAAAGCAGAGGAACCAGTTAAACCACCAGTTCCTGAGACTAAGACGCAAGTGCGAGCCTTCTTGGGCCTGGTAGGCTACTACCGTAAGTTTATCCCTAATTTCTCTGCCATGGCACTTCCCTTGACGGACCTCACCAGGAAAGGTGCTCCCAACAACGTTGTTTGGACTCCAGAGTGCGATCGGGCCTTCAAAACTTTGAAGGGTCGTCTGGTTTCTAGGCCAGTGTTGCAACTGCCAGATCTGTCCTGCCAGTTCGTCTTACGAACTGACGCCTCAGACCGTGGTCTGGGGGCGGTGCTCCTGCAGGAGAAGGAAGGTATACTGCACCCTGTCGCGTTTGCCAGCAGGAAATTGTCTGGAACTGAAAGTCACTACTCTACGATTGAGAAGGAGTGCTTAGCAGTAGTGTGGGCTACAGACAAATTCCAGCAGTTTTTGTATGGTCAGCAGTTTGTGCTCGAGACTGATCATCAACCTCTGCGGCACTTGCAGACAGCAAAAGTTGCGAACCAAAGGCTGCTGAGGTGGAGTTTGCTCTTACAGTCTTACTCCTTCACAGTTCGAGTGATCCCTGGCAGACTGAATGTTGGTGCCGACTATTTGAGTCGGGCATCTGTGGAATAATTGTTTCCCCTTTGTAGCCGTGCAGACAGATGTCTGTGCTCAATCAGGGGGGTGTTGTCACGGACAAGGAGGGTTGTGTGTGCGTGTGTGTGAACGCTGCCACTTTTGGTAGACCCCTCTCCTTGTAGCTCTCCCGCGTGCTCCATGTAGCTAAGGAAGTCTACGGAATGCACGTGTTGCACTGGAAAGCATGACGTGCAGATTTCCGATTTGTGAGTTATGTAAAGGTTTCTTCGTTTAGAAAACCAGCACCATTAGTCAGTGGAGCAAGACACTTGGCCAGGTCTACAAGTGTATGGTCCTATGGAGAGGGACGCTCAGCCGGTATTTTGGCCGGAGCTCAGAAACCGTTGAGGTATTCATTCATTTATCTTAGTCGTTGCATTGGTAAAATGATCTTGCAGTTTGTAGTATTTGTTGTACAGCCGTCCGAAAATATACGTACCTGTATTATTAGTCGCTTTGCTCTTCATGTGTTACCTGAAATTTTACTGTCTGACGTTACATGTGCTTAGTCTCTCATTTTCGTCGTAGACAGTTTTCTAGTATGGAACGTTACCAGTTTGCTTGAAACTGACACGTGGTTTTTTTTACTCGAGTGTTTGATTATTCTCTAATTCGGTATTACTTTCACTCTAAATTTACAATTTCAAATTACCTTACGTATTCTGTTTGATGTGCTAGAATTACTCAGTCTATTTCTCCCAGTTCTGGATGTGGAAACAGTGAAGTACATGTCTAGCTTACAGTTGTTTGTGCAATTATTTTCAGTGGATTTGTAAACTACTTCGGGAATTAATATTTCGTAGAAAGACTGGAAAACCGTTTAATTTGTTCAGATTGCTTTGCCAGTAAACCATGATGGGATTTAAGGGGAGTGAATGAGTACTGTCCATAATGTAACGTAGTGCTATTGTGATTCCCCTTCCGCCCCGAGATGGTGTGCGACGGCGGAATCCTACCAAAATCGTGGATAATTCACTAGAACTTAGCCGCAGATTCTAGGTTTTTGTCTAAGGAACTCCATTCTCCCTGTGTGGAGACCCGACTTCATCCCCGCTGTCTGAGTGGCCGTCTTCCGCCTGGGGAGCTCGAGCGTCGCTGGTGGACGTGTTTCCCCAAGTGCAACACCAGACTCCACCTTCCAGGACAACGAACTGCAAACTGTGTGGTGCCAGTTTCTATCCCCCCACCCCACCCCCCCACCCCCACCTAAGCTGAGCATTACTGGAAAAAAAGACAAACTGTCGAGGGTGACGAAGGGAAAATTGTGGGTGTTCCTCATGTGGAAGAGGAAAACGGACAGACTTTTCTTTGTGGTGTCTAATTAAGCATTGTATCGTGTCTGATTTGTTAAAAGTATTTGGAGTAAATGTTTTGTATCTGTTTATTCAAGGCTTTTGTTTGGATAAAGGTGAGACAGCGTGAGAGAGTTGGCCATAACTTTTATTTGAAAAGTTGCACGCGACAATTGGCGAGCCTGCCAGGATCCTTTCTTGGATAGTAGTATCTGAATTCATTTTTGTCACTGGCCACTATCCTCGTTCACTACTCGCTCCCATCTCCCAATCTTAATTACATTATCGTAATGAATTGACAGGTAGGTGTAGGTGTCTGGAGTGGACTTGGGTCGGTAGGTTACCAGTTAGTATATATTTGTACATTACTTCATTCTTTAGTGTATGGTATTAGTCATTCATTGATTGCATGGAACTTCGTTCTGGCCGCAAGCTTAACGTCATGGCAGAAAGTAGGCAGGATCGTATTTCACGGTGGCGCAGTTTCACTGCTGAGTTAGAGGTTCCAAGGGAGCAAGTTGCTGAGTTTGTTGCTAGTCAAATGCTTAAGGAGGATGAGGCTGCAGAGAAAAGGGAGAGGAAAGGGCTCATCAAAGGCAGCTGGAATGGGAGGAGGAGCAACACCAACAACAGCGCGAAGAGCATTCCCTCCGGCTTGAGGTTCTGCAGAGGGAGAAGAAAGGGAAGAATTATGGCAACAGTATGGTGATGGATCAGGTAGAGGGAGAGTCTGACACTGACGACGACCGTGGGTTTCGCCCCAACCTTCCAAAGTTCGATGACAGTAAGGGTGACATTTCGTCTTGGTTGAAGAGGTTTGAGCGTGTCGCTACTCTGTACGGATGGAAGAAGAGCACCTGGGCGACTCAAGTTTCTACCCGTCTCACTGGCAAGGCCGAGGATGTCTACAACAACCTGAGCGACGCTGACGCGGGTGACTACGATAAGCTGAAGGAGCAACTTTTAGCTCGTTACCAATTGAATGCAGAGACGTATCGTCGTCGTTTCAGGAACTGTAAAAGAAAAGACAATGAAACTTTTGTGCAGTTTAGTGCCAGGTTGCAGGACAACTTAAAGCAGTGGCATGAGCAATCTAAGATTCCTGATCTGAAACAATTGATTCTCCTTGAGCAGTTCTTACAATCTTTGCAAGCTGACATGGCCGCCTACGTGATGGAGAAGCAGCCACAGTCTCTGGAAGAAGCTGTCGCATCAGCTGAAGTTTACTTCATGGCTCATAGGGGTGGGAGGAAGTTTCTTCAGCCGGTAGGTCTTAGTGGTAATGCTTCAGCAGGACAGGATAAGTCCAAGGTGGGTGGAACTAAGAGCGAGTCTGGGAATTCCTCTGTTAAGACTTGTTTCATCTGTCAGTCACCTAAGCACTTGGCTAGAGACTGTCCCAGGAAAGGGAAATCGGCGGGCGCAGTACAGCATCAAGGGACAGAGGTCAGGCAATCAGTTCAGGTGCCTACTCTCTGCACGCCATGTAGAGAGCAGGAATGTGATCCACACTGTCTGGTCGTGGTCGAAGGCAAGGCAGTACCAGGACTGCGTGATACAGGGTCTCATGTCTGTGTCGTGAAGAAGTCTCATATCTGATTGTCATCTTACCGGCAGGCAACTTGAAGTTTCTATGGCCGAGAAAGACATCAAGCGGCGCTATCCTATTGCTGTGGTTAGGACAGAGTCCGTTTTTCACAGGTCAGGTTGAGGCTGTAGTTATGGAGACTCCAGTGGTTGATTTCATAGTTGGGAATCATGCTCGGTTAGAAGATCCAAAAGTTTTGCCAGTGTATGGTACACCCAAGGAAATCTCTGTAGTCACTCGTGCTCAGGCAGCAGAGAAGAGGCGACCTTCTACTTTGCGGGTGGCATCTCCAGGTCTCGAGGCCATGACGCCAGAACAGTTGAAGGAACTACAGACAGGTGATCCTGGATTGAAGTCTTTGCGGGAGGCAGCCGATCGTAGAGACGTTAGGGTTTCTGGTCGTACAGGCGAGGTGTCCTTCAGGTGGAGGAAGGGTATTCTGTACCATGAGTACCGTCAGGCGAAGATTGAGTAGTCAGGTTGTGGTCCCCACACGGCTTAGACAGGGAGTAATGAAACTGGCTCATGAACCGCCTATGGGGGGTCATCAAGGAGGAAAGAAGACTCTGGACAGGATTTGGAAACAGTTTTTCTGGCCTGGTATGTGTGCGGACGTTCGCCGATTTGTTTCGTCCTGTGACCAATGCCAAAAAGTCTCTCCAAAACCTCAGAGGGTACCTCTAGGGAAGATGCCTCTGATCGACACTCCATTTGAGCGGGTAGCAGTTGACCTTGTTGGGCCGATTACTCCTGCGTCAGGGTCAGGGAACCGCTATATCTTGGTGGTTGTGGATTACGCCACCCGGTACCCTGAGGCCGTTCCTCTTAAGACCGTTGAAGCTACCACGGTTGCTGAAGCGCTGTGGGAGGTCTGGACTCGAGTTGGTGTGCCGTCTGAGATTTTAACTGATCGCGGAACCCAGTTCATGAGTGATGTAATGAAGCAGATGGAGAGATTGTTGTCCATCCGTGGGTTGGCAACAACTTACCATGCTCAAGGAAATGGGCTGGTAGAGCGGTACAACGGCGTTCTGAAGACTGCGTTGCGGAAGTTTACTCAGGAGAAACCAAAGCAATGGGATCGGTATATCCCTGCACTGCTCTTTGCTTAGCGGGAAGCGACTCAGGAGAGTTTGGGGTTCTCACCATTTGAGCTCCTGTACGGAAGAACAGTACGAGGGCCTTTGTCTGTCTTGCGCCAGCTGTGGACAGATGAACATACTTCTGAAGAAGTTCGCACTACTGCAGAGTACGTAGTAGACTTGAGGAACCGTATCGAGGAAACCTGTGAATTGGCACGCAGGAATTTGGCTGCAGCTTCTCAGAGACATGCTGAGGTTTTTAACAGGAAGTCTCAGAATCGTGCGTTCTCCTCTGGTGACAAGGTACTGCTGCTTTTGCCCCCGAGACATAACAAATTACAGCTGTGCTGGCAGGGTCCCTTCGAGGTGTTGGAGAGGAAGGGAGAAGCTGACTATAAGATTCGGATGGGAGGACAGGACAAATTGTACCATGCGAATCTGCTGAAGAGGTATGTGGAAAGACAGGCGGACTCTGCTTCTTGTGAAGTTCCGATGGTGGCTGTTGCTGTCATATAGGAGACTGAACCAACTTCTATCGCTGACAGAGAGTTGCCTGTGCCCAGTCTGGTGGCTGAGGAAACAATAGCTGACTTGAACTTTGGACCAGGTCTGAATGACAAACAGAAAGAGGAAGTTTTGACAATTGCTCGTCGGCATGAGAAGGTCATCACGGATGTACCGTTGCAGACGAAATTGGCAGAGTTTGACATGACCGTAGAGACAGCAAAGCTGGTGCGAGTAAAACAGTACCCTTTGCCCCATGCCAAAGTGGAGATCGTCAAGCAAGAGGTAGAGACCATGAAGACGCTTGGGGTGATAGAGCCTGCTGCATCTCCCTATAATGCGCCGGTAGTTCTCGTACGCAAGAAAGACGGAAAGATCCGGTCCTGCGTTGACTATCGACGTTTGAATAACGTCACCGTCTTTGATGCGGAACCTCTACCTGACGTAGAGCATCTTTTCTCTTTAAGTAAAGCCCGGTACTTCAGCAAGTGGGACCTCAGCAAAGGTTACTGGCAAATTCCGGTCAGAGAAGACATCCGGCCTATGACTGCTTTCACTACCCCCAGTGGACAGTTCCAGTTCACTGTGATGCCCTTCGGCTTGAAGAATGCAGCAGCAGTTTTCTCAAGGATGATGAGAGCTTTGCTGGATCCCATAGGCATGAAAGATGTACATAACTTCATGGACGACATCATGATTGCGTCCGAAACATGGGAAGAACATCTCTCCGCTATAGAGGCAGTTTTCCAGCGATTGGAGGAAGCAAATCTGTCAGTCCGTCCAAAGAAGTGCTTCATTGGGTTCGAGGAACTGAGTTTTCT
The DNA here is from genome assembly GCF_041734735.1 of Babylonia areolata. NCBI lineage: Eukaryota > Metazoa > Mollusca > Gastropoda > Neogastropoda > Buccinidae > Babylonia > Babylonia areolata. The sequence goes on from NC_134884.1 coordinate 13,516,839, forward strand.
GGGACATGTTGTACGGCACGGTCAAATCCTGCCGGAAATGGACAAGGTGGAGAAAGTTATGAAAGCACCAGTTCCTGAGACTAAGACGCAAGTGCGAGCCTTCTTGGGCCTGGTAGGCTACTACCGTAAGTTTATCCCTAATTTCTCTGCCATGGCACTTCCCTTGACAGACCTCACCAGGAAAGGTGCTCCCAACAACGTTGTTTGGACTCCAGAGTGCGATCGGGCCTTCAAAACTTTGAAGGGTCGTCTGGTTTCTAGGCCAGTGTTGCAACTGCCAGATCTGTCCTGCCAGTTCGTCTTACGAACTGACGCCTCAGACCGTGGTCTGGGGGCGGTGCTCCTGCAGGAGAAGGAAGGTATACTACACCCTGTCGCGTTTGCCAGCAGGAAATTGTCTGGAACTGAAAGTCACTACTCTACGATTGAGGAGTGCTTAGCAGTAGTGTGGGCTACAGACAAATTCCAGCAGTTTTTGTATGGTCAGCAGTTTGTGCTTGAGACTGATCATCAACCTCTGCGGTACTTGCAGACAGCAAAAGTTGCGAACCAAGGGCTGCTGAGGTGGAGTTTGCTCTTACAGTCTTACTCCTTCACAGTTCGAGTGATCCCTGGCAGACTGAATGTTGGTGCCGACTATTTGAGTCGGGCATCTGCGGAATAATTGTTTCCCCTTTGTAGCCGTGCAGACAGATGTCTGTGCTCAATCAGGGGGGTGTTGTCACGGACAAGGAGGGTTGTGTGTGCGTGTGTGTGAACGCTGCCACTTTTGGTAGACCCCTCTCCTTGTAGCTCTCCCGCGTGCTCCATGTAGCTAAGGAAGTCTACGGAATGCACGTGTTGCACTGGAAAGCATGACGTGCAGATTTCCGATTTGAGTTATGGAAAGTTTTCTTCGTTTAGAAAACCAACACCATTAGTCAGTGGAGCAAGACACTTGGCCAGGTCTACAAGTGTATGGTCCTATGGAGAGGGACGCTCAGCCGGTATTTTGGCCGGAGCTCAGAAACCGTTGAGGTATTCATTCATTTATCTTAGTCGTTGCATTGGTAAAATGATCTTGCAGTTTGTAGTATTTGTTGTACAGCCGTCCGAAAATATACGTACCTGTATTATTAGTCGCTTTTGCTCTTCATGTGTTACCTGAAATTTTACTGTCTGACGTTACATGTGCTTAGTCTCTCATTTTCGTCGTAGACAGTTATTTTCTAGTATGGAACGTTACCAGTTTGCTTGAAACTGACACGTGGTTTTTTGCTCGAGTGTTTGATTATTCTCTAATTCGGTATTACTTTCACTCTAAATTTACAATGTCAAATTACCTCGCGTATTCTGTTTGATGTGCTAGAATTACTCAGTCTATTTCTCCCAGTTCTGGATGTGGAAACAGTGAAGTACAAGTCTAGCTTACAGTTGTTTGTGAAATTATTTTCAGTGGATTTGTAAACTACTTCGGGAATTAATATTTCGTAGAAAGACTGGAAAACCGTTTAATTTGTTCAGATTGCTTTGCCAGTAAACCATGATGGGATTTAAGGGGAGTGAATGAGTACTGTCCATAATGTAACGTAGTGCTGTTGTGATTCCCCTTCCGCCCCGAGATGGTGTGCGACGGCGGAATTCTACCAAAATCGTGGATAATTCACTAGAACTTAGCCGCAGATTCTAGGTTTTTGTCTAAGGAACTCCATTCTCCCTGTGTGGAGACCCGACTTCATCCCCGCTGTCTGAGTGGCCGTCTTCCGCCTGGGGAGCTCGAGCGTCGCTGGTGGACGTGTTTCCCCAAGTGCAACACCAGACTCCACCTTCCAGGACAACGAACTGCAAACTGTGTGGTGCCAGTTTCTATCCCCCCACCCCACCCCCCCCACCCCTCCCCACCTAAGCTGAGTATTACCGGAAAAAAGACAAACTGTCACAGAAGAGGGTGACGAAGGGAAAATTGTGGGTGTTCCTCATGTGGAAGAGGAAAACGAACAGACTTTTCTTTGTGGTGTCTAATTGTTAAGCATTGTATCGTGTCTGATTTGTTAAAAGTATTTGGAGTAAATGTTTTGTATCTGTTTATTCAAGGCTTTTGTTTGGATAAAGGTGAGACAGCGTGAGAGAGTTGGCCATAACTTTTATTTGAAAAATTGCACGCGACATCCTGCAATAAAGAGAAGTTTGCAGTTGTCGAAAATACATCCGTCTTAAGCAATAGCAATGCGAATACTATTTTAAAACTCATACATGACATAGCCCATTTCATGAAATGGGCATATTTGCTCATTTCATGAAATAGGCAGTTTTATACATTGGGTGTTGTATATGCATAAACATATCTCTCTCCGTCTCTCACTCTCTCTCTCTCTCTCTCTCTCTCTCACACACACACACACACACACACACACACACACACACACACACACACACACACAATTCCTACGTATTTGAGTGATTTTAAATTCATGTGTGTACTTTTTATGTGTTGTTCCCCCCTCCCCCTCAATATTACCAGAAATCCCTGTACACTTGGTAAGAAAAGACTATTCTATTATTTTCTTTCCACAGCAAAGTGAAGGTTGGGTATTGAATGGGGTTGAGGGTGAACAGAACAGGCCTTTCCATCTTACCCAATGTGGACACCGAACACCCCCAGTTCACTGACTGTGTCCGATAAAACCAGCGGTGTCAATCCCATTATCATGTAATTCTTTTTCGGCAAGGGGAACAACCTCTCCATCAGAATAAAGGCCTCTCGCTCCTGAGTGGTCCCCCTTCTCTCCAGCATGCTCTTCATCTCTTCCCCAAAGAGATTATTGCCTGTAACGAGGACACACACACACACACACACACACGCACGCACGCACGCACGCACGCACGCAAGCACGCACACACTTTCAAATAATGTAAGAAAACGGATCAAGGCACCATACACACTGATCACTCACGTGCATGTAGGTCTGCATGAACAGCTGACGAGACGTTCGGATATAAAAATAATGAAATCATGCAATAAAAATGAAGAAGCCATCACCACAGCGTGTGTATATGAGTGTGTGGTCGCGCGCTTATGTGCTTTTTGTGTATTTTATATGCCAAGGTATAGCAGGCATGACCACGCATATACTTCAACGAATGTTTGTGTTCCACTTGTTTTTGTATGTGGATATCATAAAAGTACACTAATTACGCCGAACATACAGACTTATACTCACTGCAACACATAAATGGTATGCTGAGATTTCACAGCAACTGAAATTTAACTGAAGACTAAAAGAATAATATTGTACTATACACCGTAGCATTGTCAATGGACATGAATGTACCTGCAACGCAGTGTCACTTTCTGGATTACTCTTACATGTACATCATTCATAGCTTAAGCTGTCTCCTGAGCGAAATACAACAGTGAATAGTTAACTGGAATCACATGTCCTAACTTCCCCGCTCTTCTTTCTCCAGTGATGCTGTAGCGTGTATGGATTAGCACGTGTTCGCTGACTTCCACTTCTTTTTCTGCGTTCTTGGGCTGCAAGCTGCCATGTTCACCCCTATGCGCAAGTGGACCTTTTTTCGTAAGACCCTTCATACCCCGCTGTGTTGCCACAGAGGCCTATGGTTCTCCAGGGTGTGTATGCTAGATGTATGTTTGTTCCCATAAGCCACCAAACGTTGATATACATTGCGAGAGCGTTATATTTTGATCTTTTGCAAGCGAAGGGTGTTCAGGCACTGGCATTTTTGCACATCTGTTGACCTGGGAGATCGGAAAAATATCCATCCTTAACCAAATAGGTACCGCGACAGAGAATTGAATCAAGGACCCTCTGATGAACCAAGGACCCTCCAATCGAAAGTCCTTTGCTTCAATCACTCGGCTGTTGCGCACGTCACTTAGCCTACCCTTCAGAAATCATACCGAAACAACAATGTTAGACAAGGAACCAGGGACATGCAATCATCAGAGCACTCACCTCCTCCCTCCCTCTGTGGCTTCAAGACGAACTTGTCCGGGGACTCGATGGCCATCTTCACTGCTTCATCACCTTCACAGCCCTGGACATAAAAGACGTTTAGAAGACATACATCTTCCTCTGCATGGCCCTAGAAGGCTAGATTCCACTTCTAGAGAGAAACATACGCGTACGCGCACGAACGCACACACAGAAAGACATACACAAACACACACACATAGACATGTGCGCGTACACACACACACACACACACACACACACACACACACACACACACACACAAATGCACGCGCGAGGATACGTCACCAAGATGGCGGATACAGTCAACGGACAAGAAATCATCTGCTAATCTTTGTCAAAAACTACTGTGATGACGCGAACGACAAGATCACAGAGGAAACGATTCAGTTCCTGTACCTGTGCGACTGCAGAAGAAGATATTCCTGAAGATTATCCAGCAGAAATGACAGCAGATGAAGGCACATGAACTGAGTAGACGGAAGAGGCCACCAGTCCCACCGGCAAGCCCTCCGTTACCACCTCTGATGACACTATTGACAGCCAACCAGAAGAAATCAAGGATGATCACGACGAAATCTCCAGCTTGCACGATGAGGTTAGTAAATTAAGTTCCATAATTCTGACCTTATGCCAGCGCATCGCGTCAATGGAAGAAAATATGATAAACCAAGCGCGACTGATCGAAAGGGTGACAAAGCTAAAAGTGGTACTTTATAATACTGACACAACACATAATACCTACACTCAAACAGACCCCGTGTGCAATGCCACCTACGCACAAGAAGCCGGACGGACTCCCCCTAAACCACACCCGGCTGGAACAACAGCAGGGCCAACAGCAACCACATAAAAAGAAAGAAAGAAAAAAAAAACCCGCCAAACTGAGTTCACAGGCCTGATGTTCTCAAAGAAGAAATCACGTCATTGCAGAGAAAGTCAGCTTCAGTAACGTCTTTGACTTTTGACTTTGATGGTTTACGTTGCTGGTCGTGCTCGGCGACAAAAAGAGAAGAAGAAAAAAAAACCCATTGCTCTTTTTCTAACTCTAAAATTGTAATGAGCAAGGTCCCTGGTGTAAGGAATAATGAACTGAGTGTAAAACAACTGTTAAATGCATTGTTCTGCAAAAAGATATTCGAACTGAGCCGTGTATCTTTTGTGTCAAATGAGCAGCTGAAAATGAACCATGTCAAGGACTGCATTCATTCCACTGAGAAGGGTTCTAGCATCCTGGCGGCAAACCTGAGGCGCCCCATGCGGTGGCTGTTCTGGACTAAGCCGATGAAAACAGCGAGAGCAGTACAGCAGCCGGAGGTCACAGCCTGGCACTGTGGCAGACCCTGTCATCCTCGTTTCTTTGGTGCCTCTGACAAATGGTGCAACATGTAACATGTTTGATGTGCTACAACGATGGTGCTGATATCTATATATATATATATATATATATATATATATATATATATATATATATATATATATAAACTATAGCGATATTGAGCCAGTATTGGTCTTTTCTTCATCGTGAGATCTCAGTCGTAATTACTGTGTTGACTCAAGATTACTTTCTGTGTATCTCAGGTGTATTTTCCGGTGTTGTCTGAACTAACACATTATTATTGCTAGTTTCCTATTTCAATATTTGATTGTTGTTGGTGGACAGTGATTCTTGGGTTTCTCTTTTTTCTGTTATAACCTATTTAAATTTTTTGGTGGTCTCTCACACATTGTATGTTTTGTATTTGACCATCAGTATTGTTGTTTATTTCAAAGTATGGATTGTAAATGCAATTCCAAATTTTTACCTTTGAACTGCAGATCTATGTCTACGAACGTTCACGATCTGCAGCAAGATTTTGTATCGAATGAATATCATCTTCTTCTCCTTCAGTCTTCGAATGTGAAAAAGGACAATCTTCCCAGACTGAAGCAGTTCTGTTATCCACCAATAGTTCACCAAGGACAGCCCGGTGCCAAGGTCAGTACTGCAATTCATATTCGTATCGGTTTATAGTACTGTGAAAAACAGTCACCAGTACCAGTGTGCATGGAAAATATTGCATCGTATGCTGTAACTGTTAAGTTTTCAGATTAAAAAACAACAACTGCACTTCTGTTTACTTACCAAAATGGCCTAACACACACACACACACACACACACACACACACACACACACACACACACACACACACACACACACACACACACACAGACCTTGTCCAGACTGTAGAGTCCAGCAAAGGTCTGCCGTATCCTGTGCACGGCCGCCGGGTCCTGAATGAAGCGCTCCACGGCTCCTGGCCGGGCCAGCTCCTGCTGCACTTTCTTGGAGCCGCTCAGCTGTGACCGGACTGTCGGACATTTGATGGACCTTGACCGCTCCATCAGAAGCCGGGCTGACCAGTCCTGGAGAAAAAGCATAGGTAAGAAGGTGAGAGAGAGAGGAAGAGAGAGATGTTTTTATGCTGTTGCTGACCAGTGCTGAAAAGGGAGAAAACTATAAAACAAAAATAAGTAACGTACCTCAGACACGCAGACAGACCAACTGATAACCAGGGTTTACATAACTTCAAACATACTCCAAATTCATCTGTCAGTTTAGGTTCTAAACCATAGTCATCATCTCCACAACTGCAATGAACAGAACTCAGACATCAATAAAAACCAAGTCATTCAACTTTTGCTATATATATGAATGGTTTTCCTTTTCTCTTCTTTTGCAAAACTGTATTTCATTGTTTCTTCTATCAATCTTGCTGTTGTTTTGATGGGGGTTTTTTTTTTTTTTAATTTATGTAAACTGTATTCCCATATTAGTGGGTTTTTAAACCGTACTTATCTTGAATACAGATTTTTGAAACCCCATGTTCTGTAAAGATATTGGGTTCCTCTGGATAATGTGAGTCTTTGCTATTGATAGAACAACAAAAATAATAACCTAGTTATCATAATGTTAATAATGATAATTATCCTAATAAGGTAACCTTTACTACTGATAAAGACATGAGACTGAGAGAGAAAGAATTGTCAGGAGACATTTCCGATTGTCCACCTCCATTCATCAGTCACATTCTTCCCTGTGTAATTATGTAGCTGGTCTTTGATATTGGAGGTACATAAAGGAACCACTTGCATTTTCAGACGTATAGGAAATTTCCCCGTAACCAGTCCTCATGTACACCACAGCTACCTCGCTTTGGTCTCTGAAATTGAAAAATAAATAGTTTGGTACCATTAGAAAGGTAGCCTATGTACACAGTCCTTCAAGTTGTGACAACCACTCATAATCTGTCATGCTTGCAGTGTAGGCCAAACCAGCAGGTTTTGGAATGATTTTAAGTACATGTACAGACACACACACACACTCATGGAAACATGTGCATGCATGCATGTTTACGGGCATACATGTATTGTGTATGTATGAGCACGTGCGTGCTGCAAGCGTTCGCGTGTGTGTGTTGCCTGCATGTGTGTGTGTGTGTGTGGGTTGGTGTGTGTGTGTGTGTGTGTGTGTGTGTGTGTTATATTTAAACAAACTTTTAGTTCATTTCTCGAAAAATACGTTGCCACACAATTAAGTTGGATTAAGAGAGAAGAGTCAAGTTCAGGTCAAGATGTGAATGAGATTAAAAATGAGTGCACTTCTGGGAAGGGCACATGAATTATTTCACGCAAGGATTGACTTCTACAGCATTTCAGGCACATTATCATTCCTTTTGTACATATCCATTACAGTTTTTAATCTTAATGCTTGAAACTGAACACCAGCAGTCATTTGAACAGTTTTAAGTTTAAATAGTAATTTATATTCTGCCCAGTAATGGTTTATTTTGGAAGCTTACATTCAACCAGGAGACTAAATTAAACAATAAAAGGTACCTCAATCATCACAATGCATTATGGAATGTATTATTCAGTCTCCTCATTTTCCAAAATAATGTTTTTGAAAAAAATTTCAAAGAAATATGACTAGAGGCATAGAAAAGGCTTGCTTATGTTTTTAAATTCTCAGACAGAAGGACTTGCACTTTTTTTCAAATTTGCCCAGAGCAATTGTAGTTTTAACTGTTTGTTTCTTTCGCATTCCTTTGTAAACAATGTATAAGTGTTGGCTATTTCCTTCCCACTAAAATTAGTTTTTTAATGACAATGAAAGTTATGCCTTCCTCGAGGATCACTACAAACACAAGGGTGGGTCATTCTGCTTCCTAAGACATCAGAAGAATTTGACAAATATGGCCTGCGATAATGTCCAAAAACAGTGCAAAAGTCTTCCGTAAACCCAGTTCACGTATCCTTCCACCACAATAACGGACTGATCGATGGCAAGCGGTACCCCTAAGAAGCCCCCCACCTTCATTCGTTCCTGTGCTTTTGTTCCGCAGCAAGTGACCGCACAAAGTTGTTGGCAAGCTCCTCTCACCTTTCCCTAAAAACAAATGATGACGACAATAACGATAAAAACAAGCATTTTGATTGAAATATACCAAAAAAATGTTGTGCTAGACGTTCAGCCCTACTCACGTTCAAGCTTAGAAACATCAATGCAACATCACTGGCCCTCTCTCGCTCCCCTTCAATGGGCTCCCCATATCGAAGCAACGAATACAAATACAAACTCCCTCGGTCTTTCGCGTGGACAAGTGCACACCTCTTGATTTCTTCAAAGATTCGGCTGCGCAAAAACTTACGATGAACGTTCAATTGTCCCTTTACCGCACACAAACATGAAATTGCACTACCACCAACACTTTCGTCACACCCCAACACCTGCATTCATTGAGCACTCAAAACATTTCTTTTCAAACGCTTTTAAACTTCCAGTAAAGCTTTTCCATCAAGATATGGTCTGCTTTGATCTGATTGCTGATGTTCTCTTCATGTTGATTGTATATATTTGTGTGTGTGTTTTTGTGTTAATGTTTGTGATGTCTGGTTTCTTTGGTGTATAATTTTGACTGGTGAATTGATGTTTTTTATTTTTTTGCTGTGAATTTGGGCCTATGTGATGCGAATAATAATTGATTTGTCTGTGTTACTTTTTTTCCATACTTTTATGTCACATATCCTTAAGTTTTGTATATTTTCATTGTAAAGGACATAAAGCCACATCTGAGAAGGGGGTGCTGCGCTATATGTCTTTCATTATTATTATTATTATTTTATTTGTTATCATTATAAC
>NC_134884.1:13526098-13543598 GCF_041734735.1 Babylonia areolata
CTTCACACTTTCTGGTTTACATCACCATTTCTTCAACAACAACAACAACAAAAAATATATATATATCAAAACATAAAACACATATTCAGCTCTGTCTCTCTTCTAACATCTGTCTATACATACATACATACATACATGAATACATACATACATAATTTCATATAGATCTATCAGTATGTAAATCTAAATCTATCTATATATACATAATCATATATATAATTCATATATATACGAACGCTTCATGTTGCCCGAGCAGACCGTTGTATTGTGCTCTTTCTCTCTCTCTAAGTCTCTGTCTCTGTCTCTCTCTCTCGGGAGTTTTACATGGCTGTTAAAAGCATCTACGATTCTGTACTTGTATGTGTTCGTGACAAAGGTATTTATTCAGACTTTTTTCAGTGTCCAAGAGGGGTTAAACAAGGTTGTATGCTAAGCTCACAGCTGTTTTCCTTTTTCATCGGTGAATTGGCAGTGGAGTTATCAAAGAAGGGGAGACATGGAATACAAATGATACCTGGCGCAACAGATTTGCTCTTAATGCTATTTGCTGATGATGTTGTTCTCTTGTCTGACACACCCATAGGGTTACAAAATCAATTAAATGCCCTTAAGCAAGAAACAGACAGACTACAACAAACAGTGAATCTCGATAAGACCAATATTATAGTTTTCCGCAATGGAGGTCATCTTTCGACTCGTGAAAAATGGTGCTGTGGTGATAGGGAAATAAAAGTAACCAATACATATAAATATTTAGGAATGTTATTCACAACAAAATTGAGTTTGACATCTGCGTGGGATGAAGCAAACAGAAAAGGGAAAAAAGGTGTAATCCAAATTATAAAATCACTCAGGAGACTGCGTTCGACTGACGCTTTCCCTTAGTTTGGGCGGGGCAAAGGCAGCTCATGAATAATGAATGCGTCTCGCGGCGCAGGCTGCCTGGCTTCAGCAATTTCTGCAAGTGGTTTATCTCTCTTTTCTAATCTCCGGTGTGACCTATTTCATTTCTGTCTTCTTCGTCAAATAGAGTTTCTCGCCCAAGGCTGTGTAGTGTTGCTGTGATGTGTGTTGCAGGGCCATCATTCTGTTTCTAGTTTCGGAAAAGGAGGCCAAAATCATTGATCAACGCTGGCTGGAGTTCAAAGTTCACCAGTTGAACAGGAAAATACACGTTGTTCGTGCCACTTTTGATGATGTCCACACGAAAGGTTCCCTTGGGGAAGATAAGAAGTTTTTCTTGTGAGTTTCAGTCTGAAATATGCTGACTTCCTTTTTTTCAGTCACCTGTTTTCCTTCCTGTTGTGCTATGGCTTTCTGGTGTCTCCCCACACACCCACACCCACCCCCCACCATCCCCGTTGTTCTGGGTTCTGGATTTCTTTCTTCTACATCTCTGCACATGTACTGACATAGTGTGTGTGTGTGTGTGTGTGTGAGTGCGTGCGTGTTAGTGTGTGGGTGGGTGTGGGAGGGGGGGAGGTCAGGGGGTGATGGGGGAGGGGTGTACATGTGAATGCATGCATACATACACATGTGATTGTGGTGGTAATACATGCATGCATGCACATGTTTACATGAGTGTGTGTGTGTGTGTGTGTGTGTGTGTGTGTACATGTACTTAGAATCATTCCAAAACCTGCTGGTTTGGCCTACACTGCAAGCATGACAGATTATGAGTGGTTGTCACAACTTGAGGGACTGTGTACATAGGCTACCTTTCTAATGGTACCAAACTATTTATTTTTCAATTTCAGAGACCAAAGCGAGGTAGCTGTGGTGTACATGAGGACTGGTTACGGGGAAATTTCCTATACGTCTGAAAATGCAAGTGGTTCCTTTATGTACCTCCAATATCAAAGACCAGCTACATAATTACACAGGGAAGAATGTGACTGATGAATGGAGGTGGACAATCGGAAATGTCTCCTGACAATTCTTTCTCTCTCAGTCTCATGTCTTTATCAGTAGTAAAGGTTACCTTATTAGGATCATTATCATTATTAACATTATGATAACTAGGTTATTATTTTTGTTGTTCTATCAATAGCAAAGACTCACATTATCCAGAGGAACCCAATATCTTTACAGAACATGGGGTTTCAAAAATCTGTATTCAAGATAAGTACGGTTTAAAAACCCACTAATATGGGAATACAGTTTACATTAAATAAAAAAATTTAAAAAAAAACCCATCAAAACAACAGCAAGATTGATAGAAGAAACAATGAAATACAGTTTTGCAAAAGAAGAGAAAAGGAAAACCATTCATATATATAGCAAAAGTTGAATGACTTGGTTTTTATTGATGTCTGAGTTCTGTTCATTGCAGTTGTGGAGATGATGACTATGGTTTAGAACCTAAACTGACAGATGAATTTGGAGTATGTTTGAAGTTATGTAGACCCTGGTTATCAGTTGGTCTGTCTGCGTGTCTGAGGTACGTTACTTATTTTTGTTTTATAGTTTTCTCCCTTTTCAGCACTGGTCAGCAACAGCATATAAACATCTCTCTCTCTTCCTCTCTCTCTCACCTTCTTACCTATGCTTTTTCTCCAGGACTGGTCAGCCCGGCTTCTGATGGAGCGGTCAAGGTCCATCAAATGTCCGACAGTCCGGTCACAGCTGAGCGGCTCCAAGAAAGTGCAGCAGGAGCTGGCCCGGCCAGGAGCCGTGGAGCGCTTCATTCAGGACCCGGCGGCCGTGCACAGGATACGGCAGACCTTTGCTGGACTCTACAGTCTGGACAAGGTCTCTCTGTGTGTGTGTGTGTGTGTGTGTGTGTGTGTGTGTGTGTGTGTGTGTGTGTGTGTGTGTGTGTGTTAGGCCATTTTGGTAAGTAAACAGAAGTGCAGTTGCTGTTTTTTTAATCTGAAAACTTAACAGTTACAGCATACGATGCAATATTTTCCATGCACACTGGTACTGGTGACTGTTTTTCACAGTACTATAAACCGATACGAATATGAATTGCAGTACTGACCTTGGCACCGGGCTGTCCTTGGTGAACTATTGGTGGATAACAGAACTGCTTCAGTCTGGGAAGATTGTCCTTTTTCACATTCGAAGACTGAAGGAGAAGAAGATGATATTCATTCGATACAAAATCTTGCTGCAGATCGTGAACGTTCGTAGACATAGATCTGCAGTTCAAAGGTAAAAATTTGGAATTGCATTTACAATCCATACTTTGAAATAAACAACAATACTGATGGTCAAATACAAAACATACAATGTGTGAGAGACCACCAAAAAATTTAAATAGGTTATAACAGAAAAAAGAGAAACCCAAGAATCACTGTCCACCAACAACAATCAAATATTGAAATAGGAAACTAGCAATAATAATGTGTTAGTTCAGACAACACCGGAAAATACACCTGAGATACACAGAAAGTAATCTTGAGTCAACACAGTAATTACGACTGAGATCTCACGATGAAGAAAAGACCAATACTGGCTCAATATCGCTATAGTTTATATATATATATATATATATATATATATATATATATATATAGATATATATCAGCACCATCGTTGTAGCACATCAAACATGTTACATGTTGCACCATTTGTCAGAGGCACCAAAGAAACGAGGATGACAGGGTCTGCCACAGTGCCAGGCTGTGACCTCCGGCTGCTGTACTGCTCTCGCTGTTTTCATCGGCTTAGTCCAGAACAGCCACCGCATGGGGCGCCTCAGGTTTGCCGCCAGGATGCTAGAACCCTTCTCAGTGGAATGAATGCAGTCCTTGACATGGTTCATTTTCAGCTGCTCATTTGACACAAAAGATACACGGCTCAGTTCGAATATCTTTTTGCAGAACAATGCATTTAACAGTTGTTTTACACTCAGTTCATTATTCCTTACACCAGGGACCTTGCTCATTACAATTTTAGAGTTAGAAAAAGAGCAATGGGTTTTTTTTCTTCTTCTCTTTTTGTCGCCGAGCACGACCAGCAACGTAAACCATCAAAGTCAAAAGTCAAAGACGTTACTGAAGCTGACTTTCTCTGCAATGACGTGATTTCTTCTTTGAGAACATCAGGCCTGTGAACTCAGTTTGGCGGGTTTTTTTTTTCTTTCTTTCTTTTTATGTGGTTGCTGTTGGCCCTGCTGTTGTTCCAGCCGGGTGTGGTTTAGGGGGAGTCCGTCCGGCTTCTTGTGCGTAGGTGGCATTGCACACGGGGTCTGTTTGAGTGTAGGTATTATGTGTTGTGTCAGTATTATAAAGTACCACTTTTAGCTTTGTCACCCTTTCGATCAGTCGCGCTTGGTTTATCATATTTTCTTCCATTGACGCGATGCGCTGGCATAAGGTCAGAATTATGGAACTTAATTTACTAACCTCATCGTGCAAGCTGGAGATTTCGTCGTGATCATCCTTGATTTCTTCTGGTTGGCTGTCAATAGTGTCATCAGAGGTGGTAACGGAGGGCTTGCCGGTGGGACTGGTGGCCTCTTCCGTCTACTCAGTTCATGTGCCTTCTTCTGCTGTCATTTGTGCTGGATAATCTTCTTCAGGAATATCTTCTTCTGCAGTCGCAGAGGTACAGGAAGTGAATCGTTTCCTCTGTGATCTTGTCGTTCGCGTCATCACAGTAGTTTTTGACAAAGATTAGCAGATGATTTCTTGTCCGTTGACTGTATCCGCCATCTTGGTGACGTATCCTCGCGCGTGCATTTGTGTGTGTGTGTGTGTGTGTGTGTGTGTGTGTGTGTGTGTGTACGCGCACATGTCTATGTGTGTGTGTTTGTGTATGTCTTTCTGTGTGTGCGTTCGTGCGCGTACGCGTATGTTTCTCTCTAGAAGTGGAATCTAGCCTTCTAGGGCCATGCAGAGGAAGATGTATGTCTTCTAAACGTCTTTTATGTCCAGGGCTGTGAAGGTGATGAAGCAGTGAAGATGGCCATCGAGTCCCCGGACAAGTTCGTCTTGAAGCCACAGAGGGAGGGAGGAGGTGAGTGCTCTGATGATTGCATGTCCTGGTTCCTTGTCTAACATTATTGTTTCGGTTTGATTTCTGAAGGGTAGGCTAAGTGACATGCGCAACAGCCGAGTGATTGAAGCAAAGGACTTTCGATTGGAGGGTCCTTGGTTCATCAGAGGGTCCTTGATTCAATTCTCTGTCGCGGTACCTATTTGGTTAAGGATGGATATTTTTCCGATCTCCCAGGTCAACAGATGTGCAAAAATGCCAGTGCCTGAACACCCTTCGCTTGCAAAAGATCAAAATATAACGCTCTCGCAATGTATATCAACGTTTGGTGGCTTATGAGAACAAACATACATCTAGCATACACACCCTGGAGAACCATAGGCCTCTGTGGCAACACAGCGGGGTATGAAGGGTCTTACGAAAAAAGGTCCACTTGCGCATAGGGGTGAACATGGCAGCTTGCAGCCCAAGAACGCAGAAAAAGAAGTGGAAGTCAGCGAACACGTGCTAATCCATACACGCTACAGCATCACTGGAGAAAGAAGAGCCGGGAAGTTAGGACATGTGATTCCAGTTAACTATTCACTGTTGTATTTCGCTCAGGAGACAGCTTACGCTATGAGTGATGTACATGTAAGAGTAATCCAGAAAGTGACACTGCGTTGCAGGTACATTCATGTCCATTGACAATGCTACGGTGTATAGTACAATATTATTCTTTTAGTCTTCAGTTAAATTTCAGTTGCTGTGAAATCTCAGCATACCATTTATGTGTTGCAGTGAGTATAAGTCTGTATGTTCGGCGTAATTAGTGTACTTTTATGATATCCACATACAAAAACAAGTGGAACACAAACATTCGTTGAAGTATATGCGTGGTCATGCCTGCTATACCTTGGCATATAAAATACACAAAAAGCACATAAGCGCGCGACCACACACTCATATACACACGCTGTGGTGATGGCTTCTTCATTTTTATTGCATGATTTCATTATTTTTATATCCGAACGTCTCGTCAGCTGTTCATGCAGACCTACATGCACGTGAGTGATCAGTGTGTATGGTGCCTTGATCCGTTTTCTTACATTATTTGAAAGTGTGTGCGTGCTTGCGTGCGTGCGTGCGTGCGTGCGTGCGTGCGTGCGTGCGTGCGCGCGTGTGTGTGTGTGTGTGTGTGTCCTCGTTACAGGCAATAATCTCTTTGGGGAAGAGATGAAGAGCATGCTGGAGAGAAGGGGGACCACTCAGGAGCGAGAGGCCTTTATTCTGATGGAGAGGTTGTTCCCCTTGCCAAAAAAGAATTACATGATAATGGGATTGACACCGCTGGTTTTATCGGACACAGTCAGTGAACTGGGGGTGTTCGGTGTCCACATTGGGTAAGATGGAAAGGCCTGTTCTGTTCACCCTCAACCCCATTCAATACCCAACCTTCACTTTGCTGTGGAAAGAAAATAATAGAATAGTCTTTTCTTACCAAGTGTACAGGGATTTCTGGTAATATTGAGGGGGAGGGGGGAACAACACATAAAAAGTACACACATGAATTTAAAATCACTCAAATACGTAGGAATTGTGTGTGTGTGTGTGTGTGTGTGTGTGTGTGTGTGTGTGTGTGTGTGTGTGTAGAGAGAGAGAGAGAGAGAGAGAGAGAGAGAGAGAGAGAGAGAGAGAGATGTTTATGCATATACAACACCCAATGTATAAAACTGCCCATTTCATGAAATGGGCTATGTCATGTATGAGTTTTAAAATAGTTTTCGCATCGCTGTTGCTCAATACGGATGTATTTTCGACAACTGCAAACTTCTCTTTATTGCAGGATTTATCTAGGACATTCCTAGATCTTTGTTATCACTGCACATCCTTCGTTGTGAGCGTTGTGTAGAAACGTGTCGCAGGCAGGAGACAACTGCAGGAGTGATTGTCAAACCACTGTCTGTGAATGATGAGCATGGACAAGTGGATTTAGTAGACATGCAGACAATGAGGAACGGGAGTTATCGTTTCATTCTACATTACATGGAGTACCTGACCAAGTTGCATATCATTCGCCCCCTTTAGTCAAAAACAGCAGCTGAGGTCGCCCATGGACTTCTTATTTTCTTAACTAAAGATGCACCGCAGATTCTTCAGTTGGATATTGGTAGAGAATTTACAGCCATAGTTATCCATGAACGTGCTTCATTGTGGACTGACCTTGTTTTAGTCAATGGGCACCCAAGACATCCCCAGAGTCAAGGTTCTGTGGAACGAAGTAATGGTGACATGAAAAAGCTTATGGCATGGATGCGAGATAACAGTTCTGTCCAGAGGAGTTATGTTGCCCGTTTTGTTCAGTGGACCATGAACAGCAGCTACCATGAAGAAATTACCATGAAGCACTTACTGGCAACATGCCTTGCTTTGGCCTAAGGTCATAGTTACCAGATGACTTTCTTAGTAGAATCTCGCCCGCGAATGAAGAACTTGAAAAACTTCTTGAAAACAGCATGGGCAACCCTAGACCTTCCTCTGTGCATGACCCATCACTGCCTCTAGTAGTCCATCAGCCAGCAGGTTAATCGGTACCACTCATAGTGGCAAGTGTTATCATATATTTTTGGAATCGTCTATGTCTCTAGATGTCAGAAAATCATGATAATGTTGTGAACGTGGCAGCCTTCTGCCTCTTATCACGTGATTTATAACCCCACCCTACCGCGTCGAGAATGCGCACCATGATCAAGTTCTGTTCTCGCAGAGCCTAAACCATTGAAGATAGAAAAACCATTATTGAACAAAAAAGATGCATAATAGCATGCAAAACAACTTTTGTTCTTATAAGTATATCAAATTATTATTTGTTCGTGAAATATAGTGGCGTTTTGAGGATCTCATGTCATACAAAATTCGGCATGTCCTCTTTTGTCAAAGCTAAATCATTAGATATAGGAAAACACTTTATGAAGCAAAACGAAGCGCATGGGACCTGTGAACAACTTTTATTCTCATAAAACTATCAAAATGTTGATCGTTTTGGAAAAGTAATCACTTTTGTGAGTGTCATCAAAGATTACGCAACACGACAAAATTCTCAGTTTGTGTTCTGCTCTGCCTAAATGGTTGCAAAGAAAAAAGTACTTACTAAAGAAGAAGATGTAGAATAACACGAAAAAAACTTTTGTTCTTATACATTTATCAAAATATTATTTCGTTCATGAAATGTAGTGCCGTTTTGAGGATTTCATGACAAAATTCACACAAAATGCAGCACCTCGTCTTTTGTAAAGGCTACCTAGTAAGATATAGGAAGACATATTTAGAAGCAAAACGAAGCGCAATGGACTTGTGAACATCGTTTATTCTCATAACACTATAAAAATCTTAATCGTTTCGGAAAAATTATGGCTTTTGTGAGTTTCATCAAAAATTATGCAACACGACAAAATGATCAGTTTGTCCAAGCTGGTGTAATGCTCTGCCTAAATGGTTGTAGATGTAAATATACAGGTAACTGCTAAACAACCAGATGTAGAATAACACACTAAAGAAAATTTGAGCAGAAATAGATGAAAGTCAAACTAAAAGATATTGCATTTTGATCATGGGCACACATGCAAACTGGGGGAGGGGCAAAACAGATCCAGATTTAGAGACAATACTTGAAGAGCTAAATCTATTACAGGTAAATCAAACAGCAACCTTTGTTTTTATCATTTGATATGTGAAATTATCGCACAATCTTATGATATAGGTATTAAAGTAAAGAAAGTAAAATCTATATTTTTCCTGTGTTTGTGTCTGTTTCAGACGGCGTCAGAGGGCAGTACTGACCACCAGAAGTAGTTCTGATTGATAAGAATCCAGTACCATCATGGCAGAAACTCCGCTTGAAGGAAGACCCGCATTAAAGTCTTCAACTGACCAGTGATCATCCACCAACAGACTTACAAATGTGATGAAAATGAGTCTCTGATTTCTCCAAATTTATTCCCATCATGGGAAACTTTCCTTGAAGCGGCTATAATAGGAAGCATGCACCTGAGCTGGATGCTGCCAAGACGGTAGTTGGTATGTAAGTACCAAAAAAAGAATACCACAGGTACTGCAGAACTGTCTTCGCTATGAAACATACTTTGAATAGCCTGCAAAGAAAAGCAGAGGAACCACTTCAACCACGTGAGGAAGCTTCACAGACAAAGCAGCAAAGTCAAGGACCATCTTCAACTTCAAGGGTTTTTCCAAAACAATGCATTTTTTTTTAAAGTCTTCAAAGTATTTGAAAAAATCCAACACAAGAGAACAGTTAATATAGGCAAAAGAACTTTGTGTGGATAAAACCCTACGTGACATTGCTCCTGGGAAGAATCATTATCTTGTTGTTAGAATCTGCTCTCTTTTGTAGACAGAGTGCTGTGTCGTTCTCTTCAAGCTGTTCATACAATACTGCATGCCCTAGCCTGTTCAACGTTCTGATCAGCTCCAATTTTCAAGTATGACTTTTCACACCATATGACAAAATGATGTGTTCAGGAGTCTTCTGTTGCCCATTACTTACAGCAAACACAATCACTTGGTTAAACGAGTCGATAAGGATTCGATTCCTGGTTAATGGGTTCTCGTTGTTTGGATCATCAGTAATGAGTGCCAGAAGGAAGCGTTTCAGATCAGCGGGTCCAACAGATTCCATTGTGTCCAAATCTGAGGGGTTGATGGGCCATGGTGACTTGTTCTGTGAATTTTTCACTGCTTGTCAAAGATGCAGGGATGCTTTATCCAACACTTTGTCAATTGATGAGCTGTCTGATTTCCACAAGGCCAGCTGTATTTTAAGCACCTGATACATTCGGCCAAGTTCGTGGGGACTGAGAGTGACTGGCATCTCTAAAATCTTTTCATTTTCATCTGGAAACATAATCAGCTCCTCACCAAATCTAATCTCAAGCTTTCTATGGATGCGTCTAGTTGTGGAATCTTTGACGTCTTTGATACCATTCACTGACATGAACATCTTCAACTTCTCAGTAAGAGACACTAGAGGAATAACGTCTGGCTGTGCCATTAGTTCTTCTTTGATGTGCTTGAAAAGCAAGGCATACGATGCATCTTCTGCGTTCTGATATGTCCTTTCTTCGTCATCTGGCATTTCCTCATCAGCCTCTTTCTGAGTTGGCAACCTGTCTTTACATGTTTCTTTTATATGTTTCTTTAATGCATAATCTGTAGCATGTCCTACAGTATTGTGCCTCAGCTGCTACCACGTCTCTGCTTGTCACTGCAATTATTTTGGTGTCACATTTTTTCACAGCAATGTTACGTAGGGTTTTATCCACACGAAGTTCTTTTGCCTGTATTAACTTGTGTTGGGTTTTTTCAAATGCTTCGAAGACTTTTCAAAAAATATACATTGTTTTGGAAAAACCCTTGAAGCAGAAGATTGTCCTTGACTTTGCCGCTTTGTTTGTGAAGCTTCCTCACGTGGTTGAACTGGTTCATCTGCTTTTCTTTTCAGGCTGTTCAAAGTATGTTTCATAGTGAAGACAGTTCTGCAGCACCTGTGGTATTCATTTTTTGGTACTTCCATACCAACTACCGTCTTGGCAGCATCCAGCTCAGGTGCATGCTTCCTATTATAGCCGCTTCAAGGAAAGTTTCCCATGATGGGAATAAATTTGGAGAAATCAGAGACTCATTTTCATCACATTTGTAAGTCTGTTGGTGGATGATTACTAGTCAGTTGAAGACTTTAATGCGGGTCTTCCTTCAGGCGGAGTTTCTGCCATGATGGTACTGGATTCTTATCAATCAGAACTACTTCTGGTGGTCAGTACTGCCCTCTGACGCCGTCTGAAACAGACACAAACACAGGAAAAATATAGATTTTACTTTCTTCATGTTAATCCCTATATCATAAGATTGTGCGATAATTTCACATATCAAATGATAAAAATAAAGGTTGCTGTTTGATTTCCCTTTAATAGATTTAGCGCTTCAAGTATTGTCTCTAAACCTTGATCTGTTTTGTCCCTCCCCCAGTTTGCATGTGTGCCCATGGTCATGAACGAAATAATATTTTGATAAATGTATAAGAACAAAAGTTTTTTGCGTGCTGTTCTACATCTTCTTCTTTAGTAAGTACTTTTTTCTTTGCAACCATTTAGGCAGAGCAGAACACAAACTGAGAATTTTGTCGTGTTGCGTAATCTTTGATGACACTCACAAAAGTGATTACTTTTCCAAAACGATCAACATTTTGATAGTTTTATGAGAATAAAAGTTGTTCACAAGTCCCATGCGCTTCGTTTTGCTTCATAAAGTGTCTTCCTATATCTAACGATTTAGCTTTGACAAAAGAGGACATGCCGAATTTTGTATGACATGAGATCCTCAAAACGCCACTACATTTCACGAACAAATAATAATTTGATATACTTATAAGAACAAAATTTGTTTAGTATGCTATTATACATCTTTTTTTGTCAATAATGGTTTTTTCTATCTTGAATGGTTTAGGCTCTGGGAGAACAGAACTTGATCACGGTGCGCGTTCTCGACGCGGTAGGGTGGGGTTAGAAATCACGTGATAAGCGGCAGGAAGCTGCCACGTTCACAACAATATCATGATTTTCTGACATCTAGGGACATAGACGATTCCAAAAATATATGATAACACTTGCCACTATAAGTGGTACCGACCCCCTTGATTTGAGGGGTTGGCTGAAGGACTATAGGACTCGCATCTGCTGATAACCCATCATCGGCTCCAGGATGTTCAGGACCTTCGATGTCTGCCAATACAGTGTCCGTGAGGGTCTGGGTTCGATTCCCGCTCTCGCCCTTTCTCCAGGTTTGACTGGAAAATCGAACTAGGCGTCTAGTCATTCGGATGAGACGATAAACCGAGGTCCCGTGTACAGCATGCACTTGGCGCACAATAATGATGATTATAATGATAACAATAACAATAATAATAATAAATGAAGACATATAGCGCAGCACCCCTATCTCAGATGTGGCTTACTGTCCTTTACAATGAAATATACAAACTTAAGAATAAGTGACATAAAAGTATGTAAAAAAAGCAACACAGACAAATCAATCTCGCATCACATAGGCCCAAATCACAGCAAAAAATAAAAACATCACATTCACCATAGTCAAAATATACACCAAAGAACCAGACATCACAAACATTACACAAAAACACACACACACAAATACATACAAATCAACATGAAGAGAACATCCAGCAATCAGATCAAAGCAGACATATGTTGATGGAAAAGCTTTACTGGAATAAAACCGTTTGAAAAGATATGTTTTGAGTGCTCTAATGAATGCAGGTGTTGGGATGTGACGAAAGTGTGGGGGTAGTGAATTCCACTGTTTGTGTGCAGTAAAGGAAAATGAACGTTAATCGTAAGTTTTTGCGCGAATCTTTAGAAATCAAGAGTGTGCACATGTCACGTGAAGAAAGGAGTTGTCTGGATGGTGAAAAAACAGAAAGTAGATCCAAAAGATAGTTCAAGAATCAGTGAAGAAAGTGAGACAGAGAACTGAGAGTTTGTATTGTATTTGTGCTTGAATGGGGAGCCATTGAAGGGGAGCGAGAAGGGCAGTGATGCATTGATGTTTCTAAGCCTTGAGCGTGAGTCAGGGATGAACGTCTAGGACAACATTTTTTGGTATTTCAAACAAATGCTGTTTTTATCGTCATTGTCGTCATCATTTGTTTTAGGGAAGGTGAGAAGGAGATTGCCAACAACGTGTGCGGTCACTTGCTGCGAACAAAAGCACAGGAAACGAATGAAGGTGACATCACACTGGGTACCGCTGCCATCGACAGTCCGTTTGTGGTGGATACGTGAACTGTGTTTCTGAAGACTTTGCACTGTTTGACCTATCGCAGGCCATATTTGTCAAACCTGTTGTCTTGAAGCATAATGACCACCCTTGTGTTTTTATTGCTCCTCGAGGAAGGCTTAACTTTCATTGTCATTAAAACTAATTTTAGTGGGAAGGAAATAGCCAATCACATATAATCACATACTACATGCTTAGCAAAAGGAATGCGTAAACAAACAGTAAACCTACAATGACCTCTTGGGCAAATCCCAAGGCCTTCAGTCTGAGCATAAAACAGCAGCCTTTCTATGCCTCGAGTCATATTTCTTGAAATTT
Source organism: Babylonia areolata (assembly GCF_041734735.1). Classification (NCBI taxonomy): domain Eukaryota; kingdom Metazoa; phylum Mollusca; class Gastropoda; order Neogastropoda; family Buccinidae; genus Babylonia; species Babylonia areolata. The sequence continues at coordinate 13,539,209 of NC_134884.1, forward strand.
TTCAAAACATATTTTGGATGAGAGACTGAATAAAACATTCCCATAATATACTGTGATTGAGGTACCATTTTATTGTATAATTTTGCTGCTCCTGGTAGATGTATGCATCAATATAACATATACTGGGCAGAAAATTTACTATTCTAACTAAAACTGTTCAAATGACTGCTGTCAAACATAACATTAAAATTGTAATGGTTATGTACAAAAGGAATGAAAATGCTGCCATGAAATGACTGTAGAAGCAATCCTTGCCGCTGAATAATTCCATGTGCCCTTCCCAGAAGTGCACTGCATTTTTAATCTTATTTCACATCTTGAACAGAACTGACTCTTCTCTCTTCACACCAACTTAAATTGGTGTCGACAAAGTATTTTTATTTTTATTTTATTTATTTTATTTTTTTAGAGAAAATGACTTTGTTAAGTTTACCATGCACACACACACACACACACACATGCACGCACACACACACACACACACACACATACACACACGCGCGCGCGCGCACTCATGCACGCACGCACGTGCTCATACATACACAATACATGTATTCACGAATAAACACAGACAGCTGAAACGTGTTTATCACAAAGACCCAGTTTCTTTTATCACCATGAGCCAATAATTTATTTCAATAAGAATACAATGTAATATGATGCTAACCACACTCCAAACGGTACTTTGCTCCTTGTTTTGCTGTTTTATTCTATCATTATAATAAAATGTTAATCAGACGAATGTATATTTATGTGTGTATGTTTGTGTATGCGTGTGTGTTTCTGTGTGTAAACACGCGCGTGTATGTACTATATAAGAATAAGAATAACTTTATTATCTCCAACTGGAGAAATTTGGTCAGGTGCATTATCACAACATAGACAAGTGAACAACATGGGGACCATAACTGTAAAAGTCAACAACAGCTTTTACGAATATTACGAAGACACAAATGCAAAAAATATCACATACACCGTTTCATACATACATCCACACACTGCAGGTAATAACTGTTATTCTTAATGTAAAAACAGAAAGAATTAAGATTATTTTGAATGTAATTATAAGCATAGCCTACTATATTGCACATTGATTATAATAGACAGATAAGATAAACTGCGGAAAACCACAACCAGAAAATCAGCACACACCCGCACCCGCCCACCCCCCACACACCCCACACACGCGGTTTACTTGATTAAACAAGAGTAATAAACATATGTTCTCAAATAAAAGCATTTCACATATTCGCTTTTAAAACATTGCGATTAATTATTACAACATCGTAATTATTAACAGAAATATATTTAGAATATGGACGTTAGCATTAGACATATTCCATTGTACATTCATCCTGCATATTGCACATTATTCCTCCTACATATTGCACATTCATAATAACCAATTGTCATGTTTTTAAGCTCAGTAAACACACACACACACACACACACACACACACACACACACACACACACACACACACACACACAAACTGTGTGTGGTTCGTCCGTCGGGATCGACGAGGACCATCTATTCATCCTGGGGGTGGGTGGGTTGGGCTCTGTGGGTGCGCAGATGACTGGTCAGGCCAATCCGCGCCCGGAAGGTTCTGACGCAGTGTGGACAGGGGATGGTGGCGGCTGTCGGGGACTTGCTGGCACTGCTTTTCCTGGCTTGTCTGCGTTGCTCTGCTGCAGCGATTCTGTTGGCCTCACAGGATTTGGCGCCTTTGTGGACAGCTAAACGCCACTTTGGTCTGTCCATTGCATTCAGCTCCCATGTGTTGTAGCTGATGTTGAAGGCCTTCAGAGAAGCTTTCAGTGTCTTTGAAGCGCTTCTTTTGGCCTCCATGGGAGCGCTTGTCATGTTGGAGTTCGACGTACAGCAGTGTATTGGGAAGCCGGTGGTTTGGCATGCGAACTACATGGCCTGCCCAGCGCAGCTGGGCCTGCATCAAGATAGTTTAGATGCTGGGCAAGTTTGCACGAGTGAGCACCTCTGTGTCAGGGATCTTCTCTTACCACTTTATGCCAAGAAGTTTTGTGAGGCTGGTGGTGTGGAAGTGGTTCAGCTTTTTGGCGTGGCGTTTGTAGACTGTCCATGATTCACATCCATAGAGCAGTGCGGTGAGAACTATGGCCTTGTATACTTTGTGCTTCGTCTCCAGGGTGATGCCTCTCCTGTTCCAAACGTTTTTATGGAGTCTGCCGAAGGCAGCGCTGGCTTTGGCGAGTCTGGCATTCACCTCGTCGTCGATGACAACTGTGCGAGAGTGTACTGCCCAGGTATGTGAATTGTCCACCGCGTTCAGTCGTTGCCCGTTGATGAAGATGTTTGGTTCAACGTAAGGCTTTCCTGGAGCTGGCTGGTGCATCACGTCAGTCTTCATTGTGCTGATTGTAAGGCCAAAGTTGTCACAGGCAGCAGAGAACTTGTCGACACTGTGTTGCATGTCAGCTTCGGAGGCAGCGTTGAGAGAGCAGTCATCAGCAAACAGGAAGTCGTTGACGGTGTCTGTCCTCACCTTGGTTTTTGCTTGAAGCCTCCTGAGGTTGAAGAGTGAGCCATCTGTGCGGTACCTGATGCCAATGCCTACGTCAGCGTCTCTGAAGGCATCTGTCAGCATGGCTGAAAACATGAGACTGAACAGGGTGGGGGCAAGAACACACCCTTGCTTGACTCCGTTGGAGACAGGGAATGGTTCTGAAGTCTCTCCGTTGTCTTGGACTCGGACCAGCATCCCATCGTGTAGTTTCCGTATGATGGTGATGAACTTTCTGGGACATCCGTACTTCGCCATGATTCTCCAAAGGCCGTCTCTGCTAACAGTATCGAAGGCCTTGGTCAGATCGACATAGGTGGAGTAAAGGTCGGCGTTCTGTTCCTGACACTTCTCCTGGAGCTGCCTGGCAGCAAACACCATGTCGATAGTCCCGCGTTCTTTCCGGAAGCCACACTGGCTCTCTGGTAGGAGACCTTGCTCAAGGTGCGCTATGAGACGGTTGAATAGCACTCTGGCCAGAGTCTTGCCTGCAACTGACAGCAGGGATATTCCACGATGGTTGTCACAGGCCTGACGATTTCCTTTGCGCTTGTACAGGTGTATGATGGAAGCGTCTTTGACTGCGGAACTGTCTCATGCTGCCAGATGAGCTGGAACAGCTGATGAAGCTTCTCAGTCAGCGCCATACCATCTTCTTTGTAGACCTCAGCTGGAATGGAGTCTGAGCCAGGGGCTTTGCCATTGGATAGCAGACGGATAGCTTTCTGGGTCTCCTCCAAACTTGGAATGGCATCCAACGACTCACTGACTAGCACCTGGGGGAGTCGGTCGATGGCTTCATCACTGATGGTGGAAGGGCGGTTCAGTACGCTGTCAAAGTGTTCAGCCCATCTCTCAAGGATCTCGTCCTTGATAGTGATCAGGGTAGAACCATCAGCACTGAGAAGTGGAGCAGATCCAGAGGTGGTGGGACCGTAGACTTCTTTCAGGCCGTTATAGAAGTTCTTCATGTCGTTCCTGTCTGCAAAGCCCTGGATCTCATCAGCTTTGTTGCTCAACCAGGAATCCTGCATCTGCCACAGCTTCAGCTGGATGGTGCTGCGTGTGCTCTTCAGTATGTCTTTCTTTGACTGTGACTTGGGATCTTCAATGTGGGCTCTGTAGGCTTGGCGTTTGTCTTCTAGCAGCTGCTTGATCTCAGTGCTGTTCTAATCAAACCAGTTTTGTGCTTCCTGACAGAAGGCCCCAGGCACTCCATGGCAGTGTTGTACACCGTCTCATGCAGTGCGCCCCATGCTGCCTCCACATTTTGGTTGTCCAGCACGGTGGACTCAAGGCGTTCCTCCAGGGTGTCAGCAAAGCTCTACTTGATGTTGCCTAGCTCCAGCTTGTTGACATTCAGGCGTTTGGGTGCTTTCATGCCCTGAGGCCGTCTCTTGGGCTGGATGCGGAGGTTGGGCTTGGAGACGATAAGGCGGTGGTCTGTCCAGCACTCGGCACTGCACATGGCCGTCGTGACTCGTACGTCCTGCCTGTCCCTCTTCCTGACGATGACAAAGTCGATGAGATGCCAATGCCCAGAGCGAGGATGCATCCATGACGTCCTGTTACGGGTAGGGAGGCAGAAGATGGTGTTTGTGATAAGAAGGTCGTGCTCGGCACATGTCTGGAGAAGTAGTTGACCATTGCTGTTACAGTTGCCAACCCCATGCTTCCCAATCACGCCTTCCCAGGAGGTGCTGTCACAACCAACTCTCGCGCTAAAGTCACCAAGAATGATGAGCTTGTCTGCATTGGGAACAGTGGTGATAACAGTGTTCAGGTCCTCATAGAACTTGTCCTTGATCTCATCCGGGTTGGTCATGGTGGGCGCGTAGGCGCTGACA
>NC_134884.1:13548598-13561098 GCF_041734735.1 Babylonia areolata
CTCAGTCATCTGAGCCATATCATCTTTTTCCTGCGTTGCAGTTTGAATGCGTGTGTGTGTGTGTGTGTGTGTGTGTGTGTGTGTGTGTGTTCGTGCGTGCGTGCTTGTGTATGGTATGTGTGAGTGTATGAGTGTGTTTATATGTATGTTTGTATGTGTATGTGTGTGTGTGTGCGCGCGCGCGTTTGTGTGTGTGTGCACGTGCACGCCTAGTGTTCAAAGTAACGTTCTACACAATGAGACATATGTTACCTTACTTTTTTTCTGCTGGAAATATCAGCAATATTTGATATGAAGCCCGCTGTCTCTTTATATACTCTTCGTTTGTACATTCCACAAACAGCCCAACTACACGTTTAGATATGCATACACGTGCATGCCTCTGTCTGTCTGTCTGTCTTTCGGTTTATGTGTGTGTGTGTGCGTGTGCGTGCGTGCGTGCGTGCGTGTGTGTGTGTGTGTGTGTGTGTGTGTGTGTGTGTGTGTGTGTGTGTGTGTGTGTGTGTGTGTGTGTGTGTAATGCAAAAACATGCTTGTATTAATTGTACGTATTCTTTTGGAGTTGATGCATCGAGCAGATATATATTTTATGCAAGAACTTTGTGTATATTCTTCCTGATCGTGCTTACGATTACACGTAGGTCTATGTTCAACTTTGTCACAGAAACAACTAATACATATTTTGTAATTGACTCCAGAAACAACTAATACATATTTTGTAATTGACTCCAGAAACAACTAATACATATTTTGTAATTGACTCCAGAAACAACTAATACATATTTTGTAATTGACTCCAGAAACAACTAATACATATTTTGTAATTGACTCCAGAAACAACTAATCAACAAAATTCAATATGAAGCCCGCTGTCTCTGTATATGCTCTTCGCTTATTTTTTATTCGGCAAACAGCCTAATGTATACGTCCAGATATGCATACACATGCATTCCTCTGTCTGTCTCTCAGTTTTTGAGAGGGAGAGAGAGAGAGAGAGAGAGAGAGAGAGAGAGAGAGAGAGAGTGTGTGTGTGTGTGTGTGTGTGTGTGTGTGTGTGTGTGTGTGTGTGTGTGTGTGTGTGTATCTGTCTGTCTGTCTGTCTGTCCTGTGTCTGTGTGTTTAATGACAAAGCATGCTTGTATTAATTATACATGTTCTTTCCGAGCAGATTTTTTTTTCCGAGAGCTTTGTGTACATTCTTCCGGAGCGTGCTTATAACACACGAAGGTATAGGTTCAACTTCTGTCACAAATTATGTAATCAACTCCAGAAACAACTGTCACTGAACATCTGTTGCAGCGTTCTGTTGTTGTCAACAAAGTCATGAACAAAAGCAGGAAACAGCCCTCTCAAATATTAACGCTTCCAAATATAACATTGCTTATAATTATAATCATACAAAGTAATGGAGAATATGATATGCCTTCATTATGATATCAATGTGAAGTTATTTTCTTCTGGATTCTAATTTGAAAGAGGGTTGAGGAGGGTGGGGCGTGCTTTAGGGGGTTGGGGGATACTTCTGCTGGGACACCACAGTGGATAGTATGAGCTATATGCACTCACTCCGGAAGAGTGAGCCCGACTCAGATGGTTTGATTCTCTCAGTTATATGCTAATGTCATGAAGATGTGTGACTTTTTATTTATTTATTTTTACAACGCAGTATCTGGCAAACACAAACAGTAAACGATGGTGAACAATACATTGGACTGGAGTGAGCAATCAGGATCCGGAGCGATCCCCCGGGGGACCTACGGACGATTAGGGACGTTACGCCGGGTTTTAATAAAATCAGACCATCATGTAAACCGTCATGCTCATCAGGACAGTTCTCCTTGTGAAGTGAATGACTGTGTGGTGTGACAGTGTGATCCAAGTGGACCCCTTTGTGCGGAGACTGTGGGACATCTACACCACAGTGAGGACAGAGGGGGCAGCTCAGGTAGGGAGGAGACTTCAACTCTACTATCTTTTTGTCTGTAATTCCACGTGCGCGTGCATGTGTGTGTGTGTGTGTGTGTGTGTGTGTGTGTGTGTGTGTGTGTGTGTGTGCGTGTGTGTGCGAACAAAAGAGGAATGTAAAAGAAAGGGCAAATTAGAGCCTTTTCAAACACGTATGTTTTCGTGCGCATATGATATGTCTCTGTGTGTAGTGTGTATGTAAGGGGTGGGGGGTCACCACCACTCTATCCATTCTCTCTCCATCGCTTCGCTTTCACACACACACACACACGCACGCATATATATATATATATATATATATAATGTGTGTGTATGTGTGTGTGTGTGTGTGTGTGTGTGTGTGTGTGTGTGTACACAGAGAGAGAGATAGAGAGAGTTCACGAAGCCTTTCTATCCTTTTTGTTTGTAAACGTAACCTATTTCTAAGTGACATACGATCACTGAGTGCAACATTGGGCGCTTCATCCTGAATGTGTGTCGGCTGGTTTTAGCCACTTGATCTGTGTCCAGTGACATTCAATTATTGTTCTGTTCTGTTACATTTCATTCGACATTATTCTATCCCATTTTATTCTATTCTATGATATTTCATTCGCATCTGTTCTATTTTGTTCCACTCCATTTCGAAACAGTGTTCAGTTTCAGTCTATTCTATTCCATTCCATATTATTCCATTCCAATCTATTCTGTTCCATTCCAGGTTACTCCATTTCATTCTGTGCCACTCCACCCCATTCTGTTCTGCCCCATTCTATTCTATTTCATTCCATATTCCTGTTATAAAACAACAACAACAAAAACAAAAACAAAAACACACACTCAGCCTAGTTGTCTTAATGATTATCGTCCCGTAGCCTTAACATCAGTCGTAATGAAAACATTTGAACGCTTGATTCTACAGTTCCTAAAAACCTGCATTCCTCCATCTTTTGATCCCTTTCAGTTCGCCTGTAGAGCTAGCAGATCAGTTGAAGATGCCATTAGCATAGGTCTCTACCACGTCCTGAGACATCTCGAAAATCCTGACAGCTATGCCAGGATCCTTTTCATTGACTACAGCTCTGCGTTCAACACAATAATGCCATCAAAACTATATTTTAAACTGAAAGACCTCTCGATGTCTGAATCAATTTGTGCATGGGTCCTAAATTTTCTAAGATGCAGACCGCAAGTTGTTAAAGTTGGTGACCTCACCTCTTCCACATGCATTCTCAACATAGGCAACCCACAGGGATGTGCTCTATCCCCATTGTTGTACTCACTATTCACACATGACTGTGCAACTCAAAATGAATGTAACACCATGGTCAAGTTTGCCGACGATATTACTCAAGAAGGGCTGATTACACACAGTGACGAGTCAAAATATAGGGAAGAAGTACTGGAACCTGTCAGCTGGTGTGATCAAAACAACGTAGAACGTATCAAAAACAAAAGAATTAATTTTAGAGATCATCAACGACTTTAAATTTCTCGGACTACTCATTTCCAACGATTTGAAAATGTGAGAAAAATACGGAAGAAAATGTTAAGAAAACACAACAGCGCCTGTACATTCTTCGGCGCCTCAAAAAGTTCGGAATTAAAAAAGAAATCATGGTTGATTTCTACCGAGCAGTCATTGAAAATGTGCCAACCTTCGCTATTACTGTTTGGTACGGAAACATTTCCAAGGCAGAAGTTGCAGCCCTTAACAGAATCGTAAAAACTGCCACCAAGATTACCGGGGCTGATCTACCATCTCTATAAGACATATATCATAAGCGGCTACTCACAAAAAGCAAAATCAATCAGCCAGGACGAATCACATCCAGCTTTTGGTATTTTCGAGATGCTCCCCTCTGGTCGACGGTACAGAAGTATAAGGACGAGAACCGATCGCTTCGCCAATAGCTTTTTCCCCAAAGCAGTCAATGCCCTGTCTCTCGAAAAAATCCAGTGTGATCAATACAATTGTGCAATCAACAATCATCTACCTGAAGATCTAGTCATCAGCCCCATCCACATGTAATATGCAGCTTCTGTTCAAACGTATGTGTGTGTGTGTGTGTGTGTGTATGTGTGTGTGCGTGTGTGCATGTGTGTGTGTGTGTGTGTGCGCGCGCGCGCGTGCGTGCATGTGTGTGTGCAGTGCGTGCATGTGTGAGTATGCACAAGTTTTTATATTGATATGCACTTGTATATATCCTAATTTCTACTGTATCTGTGTTTGTGTATCATTTTCGATTTATGTTCGTACCTTGTTATGTACTATCATCCCCCCAGCCCCCTCCCTTTCAATATTCCTTGTGACCCCGGTATACTTGATAATAAAGACATATTCATATTATTCCATTCCAATATATTCTGTTCCATTCTAGATTACTCCGTTTTATTCTGTGCCACTCCCTTCCATTCTATTCTGCCCCATTCCATTCTGTTTCATTCAGTTCCATTCCATTCTGTTCCATCACACTCTGTTCCATTCTATCCCGTTCGCCTTCAGACCATCAGTGTGGACCTGTTTCGTAACGACTTCATGATGAACATGACGGACTCTGGCACCAAGACGTCAGCCGGCATCCCTCCCTTGCAGCTGAAGCAGATCGAGTTCAACACCATTTCTGTTGGCTTGGTTGGCTTGGCTGGAGCCACGACGCTCCTGCACAGGTGAGACAGACAGACAGACAGACAGAGAAACAGAGACAGAGAGAGACAGAGGCAGAGCGAGTCTTGAGTCGCAACATAATTATTGATTTAGCCTTTGACCCATATCAACAGAGGTTAACACATTCAGAGGTGTGGTATGAAAATAACACAGCAATGGTTGGCGATTTACATGTTTCTGATTTGGAAAGCTTTGTAAATATAAGAGAGAGAGAGAGAGAGAGAGAGAGAGAGAGAGAGACAGACAGACAGACAGACAGACAGACAGACAGACAGATGTAGTTCAATCCAACTAATGTAGTGGAGCAGTTGCGTAGTGGTAATGCACCCAACTAGGAAGTAAGTGAGTCACAAGTTCGAGTCCCATATTAAACTAACCGGTATCCCCCACTCCCCCGCCCCCTCCTGCCCCTCCGCTTAGACGTTGAGTTGTGGTATAGGTGACAGTCTTTCAGGTGAGACGACAAATCAAGGCCTCGTGTACAGCATGCACTTAGCGCACGTAAATAAAGGGTAACGAAAGGATTGTCACTGAAAAAATTATGTATAAAATCCACTTTGATAATAGACTTTTAGACAGGAAAAACATGGGTGGCGCTTTACAAGCTGAATTTCACACAGACAATTCTGTTTCGACAAAAAGTAATACAATACAGTACAATGTAGCTTATATCCCAGCTGACCGCAAAATGGTGCGGAGGCAATGTTGGTGGAAGCTCTGTTGTTACACGCTGTAGATGTATCCTTCAATGATGATGATGATAATGACACTACTACTAATACTGCAATTGCTGCTGCTGCTACAACAGTAACAACAAATAACACTACTAATGATAATAATGATAGTAAAAGTTTGTGAGCGTGTTTGTTCACATGGTCTTCTCTTTCTCACTCATTCTTTCCCTCACACTCACTCCTGTATCTCAGTCTATGTCTCATCCTAACACTGTGAAGTGCTGTGCATAATTAAGTTTCTTTACCTCTCTTTTTTCCATCGCTTAGGTACACGCTGGACTTAGCAGGGAAGGACTATACACGAGAAGAGGTGACGTGAAGATTCACATCTGATTGCTTTCCCGTCTGTTGATTTATTCCTTCTTCTTCTTCTTCGTCTGCGTCTGCAACTCCCACGTTCACTCGTATGTATGCTAGTGGGCTTTTACGTGTATGACCGTTTTTACCCCGCCAAGTAGTCAGCCATACTCCGCTTTCGGGGGTGTGCATGCTGGGTATGTTCTTGTTTCCATAACCCACCGAACGCTGACATGGACTGTAGGATCTTTAACGTGCGTATTTGATCTTCTGTTTGCGTATACACACGAAGGGGGTTCAGGCACATATGTTGACCTGGGAGATCGAAAAAATCTCCACCCTTTACCCACCAGACGCCGTCACCGAGATTCGAACCCAGGACCCTCAGATTGAAAGTCCAACGCTTTAACCATTCGGCTGTTGCGCCCGTCGATTCATTCCAGATCTGCTCTGTCTGTGTAGTATTCATCTGCCTGTGTGATACACTTCTTAACCATGTGTGTGTAGCTATTCGTTTGTGCGTCCGTCTGTTCTGTGTCTGTTTCTGTCGTATGGTAGTGTGTCCTTTGTTATCTTCCTCGATCTGAAACAATAGTGTCATCGTGTGATGATCCTGTAAAAGGTACTGGAGTTTAAATGTGAATATAGCACGGATGTCAACGTTCTGGTTTTCGGTAGTTGTGAAAGTTTGATTGAGGAATGCGTCAAACGGTGCGGACCACCATTTACAAACAGTCCTGATGACAAGTCTGCACTTTTAACCATTAATGATTCTGTGAATAAAGGGACTCGGCCGTGCTATGATGTCTTGATGGCGAAACATATTCCAAATTTAAGCAAGAAATGTTTTGATATATTTGGTAGATGTTATTTGGAACAAAATGTGGAAGTGTTATTTGGGCCAAAGTTTTTGATACACAGAATACAAGACATTAAAATGGTTCCAGATGCAGATCATCCATCGAATCACGGGAACCATCATGATTCTAAGGAAATGGGCGTTGCACGAAACAGCAACTGAACCTTTTACCTTGAACTGAAGGAAAGCATTGATCACATCCATCTTTGTTGTTTTAAAGATGTTTTCACTCCTGTTCTTTTCTGGAATGAAATGGAAGAATTGCTCAAAATCAGAATGCACATATCTACTTACAGATAAGATCAAAATACACAACTCTGTTGTTTCATATTTTCAAACCAGACATGTCAAGATAAGATGTCAGAGGGAATGTTGTGCAGATGCCTGACAATGAACCAGTACTGGGGATGGCCAGAGGTCTGGTGACAGCTTGGGAACTGTACGGGAACCCGGAGTGAGTTCACATGATAATAATGACGACAATGATGATGATGATGATGTTGATGATAAAAATGTGCATTCATATCGTGCTTACCCAGCGACTCAAACCATCTCAGTGTGTTTAACAATACACATGGAAAGAACAAAGAGATAAAGACAAGTGATATTATTTCGTCAGTGTCAAAAAAGGAACTTGTGCTGCTGTAATTCACTCATTTCTGCACACCATTGCATGATACACAGTTCGCACAAGAACACAACCAAACCACTGCACACACAGGAAAAGGAATATGAACAATATGAAAGGCACAAACTCACTGGAAATGTTATTTCGAAATGGTAGGCTACAGTAGTACAATATACGCACCTCTTCCATCACACAAACACAAACACATGCGCGCGCGCATGGACACACACAGTATATTCTTTTCTTCTTCTTTTTTAAACAACAAACAAACAAGAAAGGCACGTCCTTCAACTTCAAGCCTCACTTGTGATACACACTTAAAGAAAAAAATACTAATACAAACTTATAAAAATTAAAAAAATTAGTTTGTTGAAATGTGTTTTCTATTCGTTATCATAATCATATACAGTTTCGCGAAAAAAAATTGTCTTCAATGCAGATTCGAACCACGAATGTTTTGGTCGAAAAACAGTGGTTTTTCCCACTGCGCTAACGCGGATTCAACGATGATGTTCAACAATTATTATTTGAGCATGTTCTTTTAGGGAATGAATCGACAAGGGCAATCAAAGTCGTGACGCGGTTCAAATCATGCTGTTTCGGGCATTTAAAAATTTCTTTCATGTCCGAAGTAAAGGAGACGTTCCCATCACCTCAAAAACACTGCCATATATGTCCGTTTTTATAGATCTGCAGAGATCGACAAGCTTTGTCTTTCCACTCACTGAGAAACTAGGCTGGACACCGTCCGTTCAATTTCTTTTTTCTGTTCAATCTAGTTAATTAAGTATCCACTTTATAACATTCATATGCAGTAAACACGTCGACGATTACTTAAAAAAATTCTTTTAATTCGGCGGTAAAGGAGACGTTGCCATCCCGTCAGGGTTTGCAACATGTTTAGTCAAGATCTGCACTGACCAGTGCCGTGTAGACGAGGCAGTGAAATGGTTGATTCGAATTTTCTTTTCTGTTCATTCTGGTTAATTCAGTGTCCACTTTCGAATATTCATGTGCAGTAAACACGTCAATAATATACTGGTAGTTAGTGTCACTGTATGTGTTATGCCCAGAATGTGTATTTCTTTGCTTTTAATTGCGAACATGAAAAACGAGGTCATGTCTTCTCATCAAACACAACCTACCTTCCAGTTCCAGCAAGTCAGTGATAAGCGGTTTTTGAAATTTTCGGATTTCGGATTGAACCTTAACGAAATAAAACTGTTAATGATACGGAAATACGACTTAATTCGGGAGACTTACAACCTACTGTTGGTATGACTGTGAAGATTTTTTTCATACTATATCTAAGCCAAATTTGGTATTGGCAGACACAGTATTTCCAGAGAAAATGGTAATGTTCAAGTTTACCAGGGACGGACACACACACACACACACACACACACACAGAACCGAACACCTGGTTATAACATACTCACTTTGTTTACACAAGTGAGTCAAAAACAAGAGAGGCAAGGCCTCCAAGACTCACTTGTGATGTGTATTTAATTGAACAAAGGAATAACGGAGAGAGAAATAAGAAGAAAGAAGAAGCAGCCATCGCATCAAGAAGCCTTGTTAAACGTCACTAAATTCTGACGAACACAGTAAGACGTGTGGTTGTTGTTGTTTTGTTTTTTTTCCAGGACCTAATTCTAAATTACGTCATAGTGTGTACTGTCTACAATTTGTCTCAGACAAGAAGCTGGTAATCTGCTTGATCAATGATTGAAACTGTGTTGGCAGAGGGGAGATATAGTTAGGTGTGTGTGTGTGTGTGTGTGTGTGTGTGTGTGTGTGTGTGTGTGTGTGACCTATTTCATTTCTGTCTTCTTTGTCAAATAGAGTTTCTCGCCCAAGGCTGTGTAGTGTTGCTGTGATGTGTGTTGCAGGGCCATCATTCTGTTTCTAGTTTCGGAAAAGGAGGCCAACATCATTGATCAACGCTGGCTGGAGTTCAAAGTTCACCAGTTGAACAGGAAAATAAACGTTGTTCGTGCCACTTTTGATGATGTCCACATGAAAGGTTCCCTTGGGGAAGATAAGAAGTTTTTCTTGTGAGTTTCAGTCTAAAATATGTTGACTTCCTTTTTTTTCAGTCAGCTGTTTTCCTTCCTGTTGTGCTATGGCTTTCTGGTGTCTCCCCCCACCCTCAACACCCACCCCCCACCATCCCCGTTGTTCTGAGTTCTGGATTTCTTTCTTCTACATCTCTGCACATGTACTGACATAGTGTGTGTGTGTGTGTGTGTGTGTGTGTGTGTGTGTGTGTGTGTGTGTGTGTGAGTGGATGGGTGGGGGGTCAGGAATGGTGGGGGAGGGGTGTGCATGTGAATGCATGCATACATACACATGTGACTGTGAGTGTTAATACATGCATGCATGCACATGTTTACGTGAGTGTGTGTTTGTGTCTGTACATGTACTTAAAATCGTTTCAAAACCTGCTGGTTAGGCCTACACTGCAAGCATGACACATTATGAGTGGTTGTCACAACTTGAAGGACTGCGAAAATAGGCTACCTTTCTAATGGTACCAAACTATTTATTTTTCAATTTCAGAGACCAAAGCGAGGTAGCTGTGGTGTACATGAGGACTGGTTACGGTGAAATTTCCTATACGTCTGAAAAGGCAAGCGGTTCCTTTATGTACCTCCAATATCAACGACCAGCTACATAATTACACAGAGAAGAATGTGATTGATGAATGGAGGTGGACAATCGGAAATGTCTCCTGACAATTCTTTCTCTCTGCCTCATGTCTTTATCAGTAGTAAAGGTTACCTTATTAGGATCATTATCAGTATTAACATTATGATAACTAGGTTATTATTTTTGTTGTTCTATCAATAACAAAGACTCACAGTATCCAGAGGAACCCATTATTTTTACGGAACATGGGGTTTCAAAAATCTGTATTCAAGATAAGCACGGTTTAAAAACCTACTAATATGGGAATACAGTTTACATAATAAAAAACAAAAACAAACAAAAAAAAACCCATCAAAACAACAGCAAGATTAATAGAAGAAACAATGTAATACAGTTTTGCAAAAGAAGAGAAAAGGAAAACCATTCATATACATAGCAAATATTGAATGACTTGGTTTTTATTGATGTCTGAGTTCTGTTCATTGCAGTTGTGGAGATGATGACTATGGTTTAGAACCTAAACTGACAGATGAATTTGGAGTATGTAGACCCTGGTTATCAGTTGGTCTGTCTGCGTGTCTGAGGTACGTTACTTATTTTTGTTTTATAGTTTTCTCCCTTTTCAGCACTGGTCAGCAACAGCATAAAAACATCTCTCTCTTCCTCTCTCTCTCACCTTCTTACCTATGCTTTTTCTCCAGGACTGGTCAGCCCGGCTTCTGATGGAGCGGTCAAGGTCCATCAAATGTCCGACAGTCCGGTCACAGCTGAGCGGCTCCAAGAAAGTGCAGCAGGAGCTGGCCCGGCCAGGAGCCGTGGAGCGCTTCATTCAGGACCCGGCGGCCGTGCACAGGATACGGCAGACCTTTGCTGGACTCTACAGTCTGGACAAGGTGTGTGTGTGTGTGTGTATGTGTGTGTGTGTGTGTGTGTGTGTGTGTGTGTGTGTGTGAGGCCATTTTGGTAAGTAAACAGAAGTGCAGTTGTTGTTTTTTTTATCTGAAAATTTAACAGTTACAGCATACGATGCAATATTTTCCATGCACACTGGTACTGGTGACTGTTTTTCACAGTACTATAAACCGATACGAATATGAATTGCAGTACTGACCTTGGCACCGGGCTGTCCTTGGTGAACTACTGGTGGATAACAGAACTGCTTCAGTCTGGGGAGATTGTCCTTTTTCACATTCGAAGACTGAAGGAGAAGAACATGATACTCATTCGATACAAAATCTTGCTGCAGACAGTGAACGTTTGTAGACATAGATCAGCAGTTCAAAGGTAAAAATTTGGAATTGCATTTACAATCCATACTTTGAAATAAACAACAATACTGATGGTCAAATACAAAGCATACAATGTGTAAGAGACCACCAAAATTAAATAGGTTATAACAGAAAAAAGAGAAACCCAAGAATCACTGTCCACCAAAAACAATCAAATATTGAAATAGGAAACTAGCAATAATGATGTGTTAGTTCAGACAACACCGGAAAATACACCTGAGATACACAGAAAGTAATCTTGAGTCAACACAGTAATTACGACTTGCTTTCAACTGAGATCTCACGATGAAGAAAAGACCAATATTGGCTCAATATCGCTATAGTTTATATATATATATATATATATATATATATATATATATATATATATATATATATGTACCATCCTTGTAGCACATCAAACATGTTACATGTTGCACCATTTGTCGGAGGCACCAAAGAAACGAGAATGACAGGGTCTGCCACAGTGCCAGGCTGTGACCTCCGGCTGCTGTACTGCTCTCGCTGTTTTCATCGGCTTAGTCCAGAACAGCCGCCGCATGGAACGCCCCAGGTTTGCCGTCAGGATGCTGGAACCCTTCCCAGTGGAATGAATGCCGTCCTTGACATGGTTCATTTTCAGCTGCTCATTTGACACAAAAGATTCACGGCTCAGTTCGAATATCTCTTTGCAGAACAATGCATTTAACAGTTGTTTTACACTCAGTTCATTATTCCTTACAGCAGGGACCTTGCTGATTACAATTTTAGAGTTAGAAAAAGAGCTATGGGTTGTTGTTGTTGTTTTTTCTCTTTTTGTCGCCGAGCACGACCAACAACGTAAACCATCAAAGTCAAAAGTCAAAGACGTAACTGAAGGTGACTGTTTCTCTGCAATGACGTGATTTCTTCTTTGAAACATCAGGCGTGTGAACTCAGTTTGGCGGGTTTTTTGTGCTTGTCGTTGGCCCTGCTGTTGTTCCAGCCGGCTGTGGTTTAGGGGGAGTCCGTGCATAGGTGGAATTGCACACGGGGTCTGTTTGAGTGTAGGTATTATGTAGGTATTATAAAGTACCACTTTTAGCTTTGTCACCCTTTCGATCAGTCGCGTATGGTTTACCATATTTTGTTCCATTGACGATGTGCTGACTTAAGGTCAGAATTATGGAACTTAATTTACTGACCAAATTATGCAAGCTGGAGATTTCGTCGTGATCATCCTTGATTTCTTCTGGTTGGCTGTCAGTAGTGTCATCAGAGGTGGTAACGGAGGGCTTGCCCGTGGGACTGGTGGCCTCTTCCGTCTACTCAGTTCATGTGCCTTCTTCTGCTGTCATTTGTGCTGGATAATCTTCAGGAATATCTTCTTCTGCAGTCGCAGAGGTACAGGAACTGAATCGTTTCCTCTGTGATCTTGTCGTTCGCGTCATCACAGTAGTTTTTGACAAAG